>NW_013622998.1:0-758 GCF_000695525.1 Brassica oleracea var. oleracea
CATGGTAGAACTACCGTATATAAAAGAATTCAACGAAAGAAATATACAAACAAAAGCAAGACCTGTCCAGATGAATAAAGATTTATTAGAAACCTGTAAAAAGGAAATAAAAGAATTATTAGATAAAAAATTGATAAGGCCTTCCAAATCCCCTTGGAGTTGCGCAGCCTTTTATGTAAACAACCAAGCAGAAATAGAACGTGGAGTACCACGATTAGTAATCAATTATAAACCGCTAAACGATGTACTACAATGGATCAGATATCCAATACCCAATAAAAGAGATTTATTAAAAAGATTATATAATGCAAAAATCTATTCAAAGTTCGATATGAAAAGTGGATTCTGGCAAATCAAATTTCAGAAAAAGATAAATATAAAATAGCATTCACTGTACCATTTGGTCATTACGAATGGAACGTAATGCCATTTGGTCTTAAAAATGCACCAAGTGAATTCCAAAATATAATGAATAACATATTCAATGATTATTCTAAATTCACAATAGTATATATAGATGATGTTCTAGTATATTCAACATCAATAGACCAACACATAAGCCATATCAACACGTTCCTTAATATAATAAAAAAAACATGGATTAGTAGTATCCGCTAAGAAAATGTCATTATTCCAAACAAAAATAAGATTTGTAGGACATACTATATACAAAGGAACTATTACACCGATAGCAACATCAATTGAATTTGCAAATACACTACAAGAAAACAGGGGGATTCTGATGGCCGAAATCGTCG
>NW_013622999.1:0-758 GCF_000695525.1 Brassica oleracea var. oleracea
AAAAAAAAAGAGAAGAAAAATATAAGAAAAGAAGAAAGAAAAAAAAAGAAGAAAAAAAAGAAAAGGGGGCTAGTAAAGTTGTAAGGAGCTAAGATTGTTTTGAAGTTGAGGAAAATCTTTTATAGATTTCAAAAAAAAAAGAGTTTTATGTGCAAAGTGTTCTTGGGTTCTTTTGGTGAGAGATGTGAGTTGGGTTTGACATTGGGAAGTGATTGTGTAACTTGTATGTTTGGGAAAAGGGTAGAACAATGGAGATTGAGCATTGTATGCATGAGTTGGTCCCTTTCTTAGATATATTATGTGCAATGTCAAGGCTACTTGTTTCGAGAGTAAACCACCTTAAAGATCATATATCTTGAACCTCTTGACTCACTTGAATAAAAAGCCTACCCTTACCCAACCAAATGATTTGGAAAAATTGACCATTTGCAAGAATTCACCTGATGTTTTATGCTTAATGAATGTTAGAGTTGGTTGATTTGAATGTGTGGATGCTTGATGATGAGTGTAAGGGCAAAAGGAGTTGAGATAGGCCTAGAGAAGCTAGAGTGTAATAAGAGAGTGTGATGTTGAATTGAGTGCTAGTTGTGTTTCTTTTGGCTATGAGCTCCCACCTTCAACCCTCTCTCCCTATGAGTTCTAGAAAGTTCACTTGTGGACAAGTAAAAGAACAAGTTTGGGGAAGTTGATATCTTGCATATTTCCATTATTTTATCCGTTCACCCATGTGCATTTTGATCATATAGACTAGGATTTAG
>NW_013623000.1:0-126 GCF_000695525.1 Brassica oleracea var. oleracea
AGTTTCCAGTAATGAAATATATATAATAAAACGCTTTTAAAATTTTTTAAAAATATTTAACAACATTATTCTTTATTTATAATTTTTTATAATTTTGTATACATATATATATATATATAAATCATG
>NW_013623000.1:275-758 GCF_000695525.1 Brassica oleracea var. oleracea
TATATATATATATATATAAATCATGTATAATAAAAAATTTTAAATTTTTTATTATTTTTTATAAGTTTCTAGTAATAAACTATGTATAATAAAAAGGTTCAATAGTTTTTTTTAAAACGTTTATAAGACCTTTTGTAAATATATAAATGAAAACATTAAAAATAGAAATGATTTGAAAATATTTTTGATGTATTAATTTTTTTTTTAGGGCCGAAGATGAACCCCGCCCCGCAGCCCGTCTTCGACGTAGTTCGGTGAGCAGTTCCCATGCATCGGGATCGTCTCATGACTCGGTTCCCGCATATATTCCCGCTCCAGCTCCCTCAGCCCCTCACGCTGCCCCTCACGCGGTCATGCCAGTTGAACTATTGGTTCAACAACCAGGTCGAGAGCATCTCCCGGTTCTCCAACCCAACCCAAGACGAGGACATAGCATTTGGTTAGTATTTTTTTTATTTGTACCATTATGTTTTTTTCCTTTAA
>NW_013623001.1:0-119 GCF_000695525.1 Brassica oleracea var. oleracea
TTGGCTGAGGACTGTGTGGATGCGATTGCTGATTTTGTAAAAGGTATCCTACCTGAGGATAATGTAGCCCCAGGTTCATACTACGAGGTTCAGAAACTGGTAGCTGGTCTTGGTTTATC
>NW_013623001.1:183-758 GCF_000695525.1 Brassica oleracea var. oleracea
TACATGCAAATTTTGTGGAAAGCCTCGTTATAAAGATATGAGTGGAAGAGTTCCAGTGCCATTTAAAAGGATGTGGTATTTGCCTTTGACGGAAAGGTTGCAGAGGTTGTATCAGTCTGAACGCACAGCGCAACCAATGAGATGGCTTGCGGAGCATTTAACAAATGGTGAAATTAGACATCCTTCAGATGCAAAAGTGTGGAAGCATTTCCAATCAAAATATCCCGACTTTGCATATGAGAGAAGAAATGTCTAACTTGGATTATGTACTGATGGTTTCAGCCCGTTTGACAAGAGTGGAAGACAGTATTCTCTATCGCCAGTCATTCTTACACCATACAACTTACCGCCAAACTTGTGCTTGCGACGAGAGTTTTTGTTTCTCTCCATTCTCGTTCCCGGACCAGAGCATCCTAAGAGATCACTTGATGTGTTTCTTCAGCCACTAATATATAGTTGCAACAACTATGGGCTCAAGGTGCTGAAACATACGATATTTCATGTAAAGAAAACTTTCAAATGCAGGCTGTACTTATGTGGAAAATAAGTGATTTTCCAGCATATGGTATGTTATC
>NW_013623002.1:0-154 GCF_000695525.1 Brassica oleracea var. oleracea
AGTCTTCAAATGAACCTCCCACGGATCACCAAGACACACACAAAACAATTTGACCTTTTGAACTCTCAAGAAACTCTCAAACACACTCACTTGTTCTCTTAAAGTTTCAAACTTGAATCCTTAAGAGAATCACTCACGAACTCAGATTGCAATC
>NW_013623002.1:240-758 GCF_000695525.1 Brassica oleracea var. oleracea
TGAGATTAAGAGACTACTTAGAGACTAGAAAGAAAAGAAACATGGAGCCACTGGAAAGGTCGAGCAAGAAGTTGGTATCAAGTATTGAAGAGTGTGTAGAGGAAAGTGGAAAGCAGAACAATCAGTTGTCTGTTCCGTCATCAGAACAGTCGCACCAGCTATAGCAAAAACGAGTATATAAGCTCATTTGAACTAGGCAATTAGCTTCTCCTCATGCGCGGAGTATCTAGCATCATGGACCGAGATGCTCTTTGCCTTTCCAGCAGTTCCAGCCTGTCAAGGCGCGCTCTACCTTATCCCTCAACGGTCTGATCCATCCAGGTAAAACTCCTTTGGCCGTTTACTTCTTTCACGCGGTAACTTGTTCTTTACTCTTGTCAAGGTTTTACCCATCTCTTTGTGTACGGATGGTACGGTCATGTACGGACAGTACGGACCTTGCCCAAACCTTCCCAAGCTTCAACTCAACTACTTAGTCTCAACTCCTCACTTGCTCCACATATACTCAACTCATCTCA
>NW_013623003.1:0-758 GCF_000695525.1 Brassica oleracea var. oleracea
GGGGGGGTGGGCGTGGTTCAGCAAAGAGAAAAATGTAATTTATATTGTTACATAAATATGCAGTAGATAAGTTACAGATTTAAATTTGTTGTGAAATTAATTCGGGAAATTTATTTATTAATTTCAGAAAAGACATGGAAAACATAAAGTTAAGAATAATTATTACTTTAGTGGCACTAATATGTAAATAAATTGTATTTTAAGGTAAACTAGATCTCGATCCGCGCAACCGCGCGAATTTTTGTTTTTATCTATTTTATATAAATATTTTGTTTTCAATTCTAAATTAGTATATATTATAATATATATGTGTCTATCTTATATTTTAAAAGAGAAGTCACAACTTTGACTCATGTGTGATTTTTTTAAAAAATGAACTTAATGGACCTATTACTTGAAAGTCATGTTACATTTAATCTTTAATCTTATCATTATTATAGATCTAAATAACTCACTTTCTAGATTATAAGAACTAAATAATATGTCTACTACATTATAGGAACTAAATAACTATCAATTTTTTTCAAGCAAAAAAACGTGATCTGGAAACAACCAATTCAATAAAAAAATATACGATAAAATTATTATGTTTTAAAAAGTGATAGACACACCTCATATATATTATACTAATATATACCAATGTAGAATTGAAAACAAAATGTTTATATAAAAATAAATGAAAATAAACATCCACGCAACCGAGATCTAGTTAATTTTTAAAACATAATAAGTTTACTGTATATTTTTTTTTATTGAAT
>NW_013623004.1:0-758 GCF_000695525.1 Brassica oleracea var. oleracea
GGTTCGCAAGGAAAGATAAATGTCAAGTTTCAGCGGATAAATACGAAGTTTTGAAGCTAATTACGAAGATCGGAAAAAATGGAATATCTCCATTTTTACGCTATGACGGCGTAAGGGCAGAAGAAGAAAAGCGCAAACCGACCAAGGAGCCAGTATATAAGGAGTCCTAGGCGAGAAGCATGAGAGAGACTTTTTCGGAGCAGACTTAGCACTTAGAGCAATTAGGCATATTTCTGTTTTTGTTATTCGAGCTGCGACTCAACTAGGTTATTGCCGTCTTAGGGTTTTAGAACTAGGAATCTCGCCGACAACTCTTGTAGCCCAGGCTCTTACCTCGTTGTAACGCTCAAACGCGAATTCGGAATAAGATCTACTTTGCTCTCTTTTCGATTTCTTATACTTTATCGTTGTTATTTTCGTGTTCGGATTGCTTGGCGGTTGGTATTAGCAGATATTCGGGACCTCTGGGAAATTAGGGTTTTCCTAGTTTCCTTATTTAAACGGAAAACGACAGTGCGAATTTTGGTTCCCACAGTTTGGCGCTAGAAGGAGGGGGGTACGGATCAATCTAACTCTCAACCACATCACGCTCAACCAGACATGTCAACTGACAACGCGGATAACGTGCAGACTCCTCTTAACGGAAGCAGTGACACTGACCTCCAAACTCCCGCAGTGGATGTATCTGCGGCCAACGCACCAGCCAACGCTGCGGCGCCCGAGGAGTTTAAAAAGATGTTCGCCACCTACGAAAAAAG
>NW_013623005.1:0-758 GCF_000695525.1 Brassica oleracea var. oleracea
TTAGTGAAGAATTTGATGGTTTGAAGTTAAGTGATACTATGTAAAAGACATTTATGAATTTTTTTTTTTGGGTTTCAAAAAAGTTGATCCAGATTATTGGGAAGTTGTAATTAAAATATTTTTAAGAGGGCAAAAACAGTCGTGCGTGCGTTGAAGTGGGGAAGTTTGAACTTGAAGAAGAAGTGGAGAGACTCATACGGTAAGTTCCTATGAGCATTTTTGATCTTTATGCAGGATGTTACAAATCAGTGAATTACAAATACAAACATTGGTTCAGATCAGTGACATGTAGTATTAATACTGATTACAGTATGATTTGTAATTCGATATAACTTGAAGTAAAAATTAATCCTAAATTTATGTGGTAAGTTTGCAGTAAAAAATAAGAGTTAATATTTTTAAAAACTATTAACTAGTAACCTTTTTGATGTATAAATTGCACATAATTTTAATAAAATAAATGAACATATATACATATAAATAGTAAAATATTTATCAAAAACAAATAAACCATTAAGATGTTTGTTGACGAAAACCCCATTAAGATATTTAAAAATATTTTAAATATTAAATTTGAAAAATAATATATATTATTATCTAAATATTATAATGTACTAATAATATCTATTCTAATAGCAAAACTAAATGAAATGAAATGACGTGATGCCACACTAACTTAGGGTCATATATATAGAATTTTCTGATTGGTATTTTTGAAAAATTAAATAAAATTAATGCTTAAAATTTTGTATAATAAT
>NW_013623006.1:0-105 GCF_000695525.1 Brassica oleracea var. oleracea
AATAAGAGAGTGTGCTCATGTTAGATTAGATGTTGAATCGAGTGCTATCTGTGTTTCATTTGGCTATGAGCTCCCACCTTCAAACCTCTCTCCCTATGAGTTCTA
>NW_013623006.1:271-436 GCF_000695525.1 Brassica oleracea var. oleracea
CTACCACATGGAGTTCTTGGAGACATTTGGGCGCATTTGGAGCTCAAAAGAGGTGATAAAGGTGATCATTGGACGAGCAGTGCATGGGAGCGACCTCACCGGGGCGACACAGTGAAACCGCTGTGACACCCTTTCAGAGCGACTTGACCGGAGCGACACAGCGAG
>NW_013623006.1:607-758 GCF_000695525.1 Brassica oleracea var. oleracea
GCCTGGAGCGACCTCCCGGAGCGACTACTGGAGGTCGCTGCGCGCCTTCTGTTTGCTCGAATTCATTTCTACTCAAGGGCCTTTTGGTCATTTCATTATTCACGTTTTTACTTTTGAAAACCTATGTTTTAAGTACTTTTGGCAGCCACCA
>NW_013623007.1:0-757 GCF_000695525.1 Brassica oleracea var. oleracea
TATGATAATACAAGAAGAGAGACGTATAATGATCAGATCTTAGCCGCACAAGTATATTACGAAAACAGCTTGACTTCTGGCGGTCAACTATGCAAGAACTCACCAAAACATAACATTTGATCATATCTATACCAAGAAACCTAGTTTTCTACGAGAATTGAGCTCACGAGAACCACTACGAACCCAACAGATGAAGATCCATGACACATCACCAGACCAAAACTAACCAGTTTACATGATAAATTCGATTCTACCGACATTCATCCGAATGAGAATAAACTTGAACATGCAGATAATTACCGGAGAAGAATTTGTCAATTATCGGCGATCTATCCGTCCAACTTGCCGGAGAATGTAGCCGCTTCTCTCTTCTGCTTCTGTGGTGGTTCTTGGGGTTTGAAAGCTGAGAGGTACAAGAACTGGGGCTAACGTTTATTATAAACATCTGGAAGATTAAGCGTGACAGGTTGTTTTTTTTTACTTTTAATCTCTTTTAACCCTTCTTCGGGACGTGACGGCGCGTATTTATTCATAGTCTAACCATATAAAACATATATAAAAGATACATGTTCCTGAAATTCTAAAAAGGAGTATATTACTGTTAACCGTACCAAGTACAATTACATTGCTTAATACTAAACCAGCTCATACTCATCTATATACATTAATATATTATTATATTACTGTTCGATGATTATTAGTATGAGTTTTATAAAACAATATGATATTTTTAATCGTTTTTTTTGTTTTTTTTTTT
>NW_013623008.1:0-757 GCF_000695525.1 Brassica oleracea var. oleracea
TTATTTGTAACTCTTATTAGGGGAAAACAATTTGGCAAAAAAAAACTCTTATTAGGGGAAAACAAAACATCTTCATGATTTGGATTTGTATGACAGCACCCATATAGATTTGGATTTGTATGACAAACCGCCTTATTGTATAAAGGTCTTATAATTATTTGAGGGTTATAAACTGGAAAGATTCGCCGTCATGCATGTTGTTACTTAGCCTAATCTTCCTTAGTTCTCCATCGCTGATAGGCTTGTATAGACGTGGATGTTCAAGATCCACAAATTCACTTGGAGGTTTAACAACTTCATCCATTGGTATTAATAGGAAGGTGGAGATGGTAATCCTCATTTTTGCTTCTTTGCATTGCACTCTATGCTTCACATTGCACAGCCTCCCATTGCTCCATATCTATTAAGAAAGTTACAAAAACCAACAACTAAAACCGAGTTTTTGTGGTTTAAAGTCAAAACATTATTATTAGTGATGATTTTTTTTTTCTTACCTTGGCCATGTCACCAAGGTTGACAGTAAGTGTGTTTGGTGACGTGTTTATGGGGTAATAGGTTCCTGAAGAATGGTCCATGGCCTCAAGTCCACCAACATTGTCATCACCGTGAACAATTGTTAAAAATCCAGGATCCGTGTGTGTTATCAAACCATTTTTACCAACTGTTTCAGGATTGAAATGATATTTGCTAATCCGAAACTGGCTCGGCCATTCTTTACATATATCGGGATCCGCTAATTCATAACTCTTTGCTAACA
>NW_013623009.1:0-757 GCF_000695525.1 Brassica oleracea var. oleracea
TTCTCCTTACATGAATTATTCGTTCTTAATCCATGAAACATCTCCTGGGCAATTAATATATTATCTGAAATTAGTTTCCCAGAAACAAAAGCTGATTGTGTTTCTGAAACCAGTTGTGGCAATAGACTTTTCAGTCGTTGGCAAAGCACCTTCGAAATAATCTTATATCCTACATTACATAGACTTACAGGCCGTAATTCCGTCATTTTACTCGGTCGCACCGTTTTTGGAATGAGGCAAATATTAGTCATATTTACCCTCTCATCCAAATATCCAGTCCTAAAAAACTCGTTAACCATACTTGTGACATCTGATTTAATAATCGACCAGGATTGTTGGAAAAATAAAGCCGTCATTCCATCTGGTCCTGGAGCCTTTTCTGGATGCATCATGAATAAAGCTGATCTTACTTCTTCCTCTGATGCCCAAGAAGTTAGAGGCCTATTTTGATCCTCTGTAATCAGTGTGGGTACCTCTTTTAAGAATTCCTCATAGCCCGATGGTGATGTCGTCGCAAACAGATCATTGAAATAATCTATCGCAACACCTTCTACCCCAGATTCCGATGTGACCCAATTACCGTCACTATTATGCAGACCCATAATTTTATTTTGTATTCGTCTCTGCTTAGTCAGAGCGTGGTAAAATTTTGTATTTCGATCCCCTTTTGCATGCCAAGGCGTTCTACTTTTTTGTTCCCAGTATAATTATTCATCCCTATAAGCTTCTTTTAATTTCCTGGAAACCTCTAGCACCT
>NW_013623010.1:0-757 GCF_000695525.1 Brassica oleracea var. oleracea
AAAAAAAAAGAAAACAGTAGGCACATTTCTTGTTAATGTTATTTGGATGACATAATATTGTAGCATTTGTTTCTTGTAATCATGTTCGATCAATTATTTAAAGCTTTGTCACTCGTCGAGCATGTTCAATGCTCAGATGGATGGATTTCTATTGATACAGTGCAATGATTTCTATTGCTTCATATTTAACTTTTAAGATTTAGTTTTGAAGAGATTCGTCGAGGTGCATGTAGGTGGATCCTAGATGTGTTGTGATGTTACCTTATTTTATGTGTTTCACTGGTAATTGTGTTTGCAAGTTAAATGAAAACCAAGAAACGCAAACATAGTTTAATTTTTAGTTAGATAGATTTGCGGACGTAGTACCAAAAGTCCATAAACATAAACCGGTGTGGAGGATGATAGTGGAGTGTAGACTGAAGTCTTGAGCGGTAAATGGAGGGTGGTTGGAACGTATTTCAATCTTTAAGCTATGTATCTAAAAATTTGTAAGTTTTTACAAAAAAATAATAATGTAAAGTAAAGATGTAAAACAATAGTGAAGGTGGTTTACTTTTTGTTAGCTTCCACCACTTCGCATATACGTCGAGTTCTACTCTCAGCAACATTTAGGTAGTAATAATTAAAAAGAATTTAAAACAGGGACACTTCAATTAATTTAGCTAGCTTGGATATACCTTTCTACGATGATAGATCACTGTATATTTGTTTAGCAAAATTTAGCAAAATAATCCACCAAAGGTTTCTTAATTCAAAA
>NW_013623011.1:0-757 GCF_000695525.1 Brassica oleracea var. oleracea
GTGTTTTTCAAATTTTTCAAATTTTTTGGTTTTTTCTATGCATATATTTATGTACAATGCAACACATGAGACTCAAATCATCAAAGAAAACATGATCAAATATTTGATACCTCCCCCAAACTTAGTTCACACAGTCTCTGTATTAGGAAGTTGAAGGAGATATCGAAAAGAGAGATAAATGCAAACAAAAACTTGTATATACAATGGGAAAGTGGTGGAGTACCTCTCTATGAAGCGTGGGAAGAGGCCGATGCCTCATCCTCGGTGTCAGCTTCCTCATCTGTCGAGGCAAGGGATGGAGATTTGTTTCCTGAATCGGACGGTTGAGCTGGTGGGTTTCTCTTCCGGTGGAGCAGCTCTTTCTTGGTGGCGGGAAGTCTGAGTGAAAGGACCAATTGAAGGCTGAGGCTGGGGGGTAAGGAAGTCAAAGTCTGATGATGAACATCCCGCTACAGCTCCTCTAATCAGTATATCAGCTACCTTCTTCATGAACTGAGCTGAAGCTTCTGCTTGCCTCTTCACTGTCTTACTCAACGCCTTGCACTTGTCTTTGAGCTTGAAGATAGTTCTGTCCTGAGCCTTGTTCCATCGTTGGAGGTTGCTTATATTCTCATGAGCTTGGCGAAGGGGTCCATGGGGAAGAGCTCCCGGACGCTGCTCAAAGTGGTAATGAGGAGGACCATAGAGGAGCTCGGAGTTTAGACCGAAAACGTCTTCTTGGAACACACCACATTTATCTGCTGTCTTCTTCTTCTTG
>NW_013623012.1:0-757 GCF_000695525.1 Brassica oleracea var. oleracea
AGGTTCGAGATTTTTACTTGGTGAAATTCACTCTTGCCCCAATATTTGAGATTGACCGATGAAATGCAGCCCTCATGTGCCCAAGTCTCGGCCACAGTTGTGTCCACGGGTATCATGGCAGCTGGCTTGATATAATTGATCCCTTCAGTACGCTTGGCCTCGATCAGACCACGAAAAAAATAAGAGAAAATGTTAATACTTGGTTCGATGATCATGACGGACAGTCATCGTGGGCTAAAATCACCCGGATAGTCCACGGGAAGGGCCAACGTGCTGATATGCGTACTGACGGACAGTCCTCGTGGGCGAAAATCACCCGGACAGTCCACGGGATGGGCCAACGTGCTGATATGCGTACTGACGGACAGTCCTCGTGGGCGAAAATCACCCCGGGGTAGTCCACGGGAAGGGCCAACGTGCTGATATGTGTACTGATGTACTGTCCTCGTGGGCGAAAATCACCCGGACAGTCCACGGGAAGGGCCAACGTGCTGATATGTGTACTGATGTACTGTCCTCGTGGGCGAAAATCACCCGGACAGTCCACGGGAAGGGCCAACGTGCTGATATGTGTACTGATGTACTGTCCTCGTGGGCGAAAATCACCCGGACAGTCCACGGGAAGGGCCAACGTGCTGATATGTGTACTGACGGACAGTCCTCGTGGGCGAAAATAAACCACGAACAGTCCTCGTGGGCGAAAATAACCTTCGGACAGTCCTCGTGGGCGAAAATCACCCACGGATAGTCCACGGGA
>NW_013623013.1:0-757 GCF_000695525.1 Brassica oleracea var. oleracea
TTTTTTTGTATGGTTATATTTTGGCTTCAGAACTATTGAATTCAAAGATAAAAAGATTGTTTTATACACTTCTAACTTCTTCCCGTTTTAGGATTAAGGTAAGAGTTCCAAACAATACTTAAAACATGAATACGTGGTTGTAATAAAGTGATTAAGTTTTAAAAAGGTAATTTGTAAATTCTTCACAGCAAATCAGTTTCCTGAGTCCAAAGCAATTATTTCACTGTACTATTTGATGTGTCTTTTTACTTTGTTTCCTCTTAAATTCCAACAACCACTTCGTTTCTCACATGCATGTTCCTATAGATTTCAATGAGCACCGACGCTGTGATTCTCAAGAATATAGTCTTCAGGAACCATCTAGTTCCACGACTTTCCACAAGTCATAAGCGTATAAAAACAGTAAACCAAAACTAAGAACATAGTCAGGTCTTATTCAATTTCTTTACCATTCTCCTTGCAAGACGAAACTGAATTTTCCAATTCAGTTTCTATTCGTCTATGTCCCTCCATATTTTGTTGATCATACACTATCTCTTGAGCCTCCCTTCTTTTCCTCTCAAGATAACCCAGCCACAAAATGGTGTCTCTCTTCTCTGTTTGCTCTGCAGTTTCTATCCTCGACCACACAATGTTATCTCTCTGGCTCTCTCTACAGTCCTGCGTATTCGCTTGAACCTCTCTCACCCTCCTGTGATTGTTAGTGTTCTCACAATTTCTAAAGTATAAGCAAAGACATTTTATATAAGAAAAAAAA
>NW_013623014.1:0-757 GCF_000695525.1 Brassica oleracea var. oleracea
ATCCACCAGAGCAGCTTCAATCTGTGGGAACACAGCAGGAAGAGCCGACAAGACTGCTGTGCCCGTGAATTGGGCACCCTTGACTGTGGTGAACTCCTCGTCTCTGGGGACATAGAATTCCAATGCTTTACGAGTCTCAGCGGAGGGGTCTTTGTCGCATGGTTTGCGACCAGTTTTGCACCGCCTTGGGTATGGGTGAGAGAGACCTCCCAAAATGGGACGGGCAAGTTCCGGATCTTTATCAGGATTACCCAAATCGTTGTACACGTCATAATCGTAAACCCGCTCGAACTTTTCGAATTCACCAGCTCGCTCACGGTTCTTGCCTTGCAAGGTCTCCAGCTCCTGTTTTCGCAGCTGTTTAAGAGGCTCCGGAGTTTGGAGAGGCAAGTAGGACTTGTTGGAGAAGAACGTCCGCTTGGTTGGGTCTTCGGACTTGGGGGCCACCCACGAGTTAAATGTAAAGGTAACGGAGCCGTCGGGTAGCTCAAGCTTCATTTCCTTGAGGAATATCTCTTTAAGATCCTGGTTTAAAACTCTGATGGCACCCACCGGTCCAAAGTCTTCGGGCATGTCGAACACACATTCGTACTGATCCTCACCATGTGCATCCAACAATACACGTCGTGCGTTATCCTTCACCGGATCCTTCTCCATGAGCGTCCCTGACATGTGTTAATTACTTGGTTAAGTTTCATTACCAGTATTCACTAATGATGCATTTGCCTACTTTTTTACTTCACATTATAAATTTATA
>NW_013623015.1:0-168 GCF_000695525.1 Brassica oleracea var. oleracea
GAGAAGGGATGAGGCGCGGACTGACAGTCTGGCATGGACTGGAAAGTCTCTCAGTCTATTCTAAGTCTCTAATCTATTCTCTAAGTCTCTCAGTCTCTTTAATCTTGTTACCTAGTCTCTTTCATACTCTAAATCTCTCCCCATACTCCTAAGTCTCAAATCTGTTCA
>NW_013623015.1:252-757 GCF_000695525.1 Brassica oleracea var. oleracea
CATGAAGAAGTTATCCCACTTTCAAATTAGGTGATTCCAGTTTCCCAGTTTGGGAATTGCACAGCTTCGTCGTCGTTCCAAACAAACCCGAATGAATCACTTTGTAAGAAGCTTGATTTGGATACATAAAGTGGTGGAGAATCATCAGAAAGTTGAATAAAGTCAATAGCACTACTTAAGCACACAGAATCAAGGAGTTTAGAATTCTTAGCCATTTGAAGATGGTATAGCTGATTCTTGCTGTCTCCTCTGCCAATAACTCTCCCAGTCTTCAAATCTTGAAACTCAACTTCATCAGGTCTGAATACTACTTGACAATCAAGATAAATGGTAGCTTTCTTCACAGATAACAGATTTGAAGTGAACCGGGGCATGTAGAAGGCAGTTGTGTCCTTCTCAAACAGCTTGAGCTTTCCCACTCCTTCTATTGGGATCATAGCACCATTAGCTATCACACACCCTGTTGCAGCCTTGATCTCACTTATAAGCTTCCTATCACTGATCA
>NW_013623016.1:0-757 GCF_000695525.1 Brassica oleracea var. oleracea
GAAGACATCAAGCTTTTGAGAAGAAGCTTCCACAACTCAGACATCGTGCATATACCAAGGACAGCGAACCAAAAAGCGGACAGCTTAGCACGTAGTGCCCGGCATCAACCGTCTTTCGTCGTACACATGGATGCAGAGTTTCCAAGTTAGTTCACAGAGTCAATATGAGTCTGTGCATTGTTTGCTGTCAAAAAAAAAAAAAAAGTATCCAAATATTGGTCAAACATTTCACCTACGCTGATATTTTTTCACTATAAATAACTCCATTTTGTAGCCTCATTTCGCTCATTCCAAACAATCAGGTTCATTTGCATTGTGTGCAAGCTTTCAGTTTTTTTTTTTTTTTATGGTAACTCTGGTATCTGGGCAGCCACATTCCCAACTATCCCCCCGTAGGGGGTCCAGCGTCCCATGGTGTCCTTCTGGTCCGGCGTTGTTCTTCTTCTTCTTCTCAATCGAAGTCTCAGAGACCTCGTCTCACTTCGCGGCTTGTTCTCAAGTAGGTCGCCAAAGACCACTGAAGCTCGTACCTCGCCGATAACTGAACTCGTGCCTCACCGCTCCGCTCTCACTCCCACCGATCCGCTCTCACTCCCACCGCTCCGCTCTCACTCCCACCGCTCTGCTCTCATTCTCTCAGCCATAGTTTCAAGCAAACCAATCGATTCTCCTCAGGTTTGTTTATGTAAACCAATCGATTCTCCTCAGGCTTGTTTATGAATTTTTTGCATGTCTTTGTATCTTTTACTTGAGCTTT
>NW_013623017.1:0-186 GCF_000695525.1 Brassica oleracea var. oleracea
AGAGCATGTCGAGAATAATGCTTCAGAGTTTCTAAGTGCCGAGAGTTTTGAGTCTAAAAATTTGTCTCCCCCCATGCCTCTCGCCTAGGACCCCTTATATACTTGCTCCTAGGTCGGTTTACGCTTTTCCCCTTCTGCCCTTAAGCCGTCATAGCCTAAAAATGGAGATATTCCATTTTTTCGATC
>NW_013623017.1:298-757 GCF_000695525.1 Brassica oleracea var. oleracea
CGCTTCGAGTCATGTTTTAGGTCCCTTTGGGCCGTCTTTCGACTTGAAACATTTATTACGACTTCTTTCGATAAAAACAAACTTTCCGCGGTTTTTATCGTAAAGTTTGAATGATGGCTTCGAATGGCAAAAAATATGAAATGGGTTCGCTACGGTCTTCGGGAGACAGCATCGAAGGGTAGACGAGAATGCATGGATTCGTGTCGTATCGACGTTTCAGAAGAGCTCGGTCGCTATGCATTGACCGAGCAGTGTGCATGTGCGATAGTTGCGTAGTGACGAGCTTGGTTTGTCCGTGTTCCGATCGTCATATTCGAACCTATCTGTGGCTGGCTTAGATACGTTTCTGTTACCTTGGGACAGCTTGTGTTTGATCCTATTCCGAAGATTTATTTTTCGTAAAAACATTCACGCCGATTTTTACGGACTCTCAGACATTGATTCCGTCGTGACCGATTT
>NW_013623018.1:0-757 GCF_000695525.1 Brassica oleracea var. oleracea
CTGGAGAGTGCTCGGTTCGTTCCATACAAGTCATATAAGCCGGCGCCTAGTCGCGGAATTTAAATCAGAAAGAACCAGGTGAAAATCGCCCACAGGCAAAACGAGAGCCGATCAGTCGTCGCACAGCCTTAGAGCCGAAAGTAAACCTAGGTCTTGCCCTAAACCCAGTCCTACTGGTCCACTAACATCTCAAGAAATGATATGAGATCTTAAAAACATGTCCCATCGTCTATATCTGATACGCTCACGAAACTTCGCGAAACTCCTAAACGTTTTCGGACGCCCTCGTTCAGTAAGAGCAAACGAACAAGACGATAAACTAAGAGTTAAGATATGAAGTGACTACTCGTATCTTTCCCTCACACTAGGTAGAAGTATAAACTAAAATGCACAGAATGTCAATCATTCATCATATATATAGAAGCCGCAAAAAATGGCTAGGACCCAAAGCCACCAAACGGCCGGTCTCAAACACATAGTTCACATAGCCTCGCAAGGCCATAACACACATAAATCAAATACGGCCACACTCGGCCTAGATACATCAAACCTCGAAATAAAACTAGGGAAATAATCCCAACAATCCTCAAAGCTCAAAGTCGAAGAACCCGGACATGGAGACCCCGAACGAGCTCGCAGGCTGGTCCACCTCTCCGCCCGCGACTTCGGCACCTTCATCACCAACACCGCTTCCCGCTTCCGCCGTGTCTTCCGAGACCTCGATGGAATCCCAAAGCTGTCGGACCCTTCCTTCGAT
>NW_013623019.1:0-757 GCF_000695525.1 Brassica oleracea var. oleracea
TATCCCACCAACATCAACCTCACACCCATCAAAAAAGACTCCAAAGATGACTCCAGCAAAAAAAAAACAATGACTCCACCATCGACCCTTGCCGTCCCAAAAACGTTTGGCGACATATGTCTATGTGTGATGTTGTTTCTATGAACTAAATCAGATCAGAAAGGCAATATTTGGAGAAGACCAACAGATCTCAGGAGGAAATTCTTAAATTCATATATGATGAGTACAAAGCTTTGGAGGTAATTTGAAAATAAACACTATATGATCACTTATGCATTTCCCTCTTTGTTGATTTACTTATTAACAATGATTTGTACGGTAAATGAAGAAAATACTGGCTTGGCAATTCACTTAGCTCAACTCTTCTATGGGGGATGCATTCTCTCAGCTAAAAACAGCAGATACTTCCAATGGTGCAGCTTTAAGGATCGACAAAGTTGAGGTATAACCTAAATAACATCAATAAATATATTTGAACACATTATTTAAAATGAGTTTTCCATTTAGCAAACTCTAATAATCAGTAGTGACACTTGAATGATTCATGGTTCCATCGGGTCTTATACATGAACATAATTGCATTAACATTTGCATTGTTTTGAAGATTCTGTTGCAATTGAGTCTGATCTAATATACATTTGAACTGATAAAAGAACTTGATTGTTGCAGCTACTTATCAATCCTCAGTCTGATGATTCTTCTCAGTTATTCCAGGTAAGAAGAAGAAACAAAAATGTAGGAGATAATATGTTTTAAA
>NW_013623020.1:0-757 GCF_000695525.1 Brassica oleracea var. oleracea
GTCTAAAGAAAAAAGAAAAAGAAGACAGGTGGCAAGTTTTACTTAGTAAATGTCTGGATAAAAGAGAAACGAAGAAAAATAATATCAATTCCTCTGTTTCCGAAACTAAAATTTTCTAAAGTGTTCACGTTTATTAAAAATTCATTAAATGTTTATAATTTAATTTTTCTTTTACTTTATTATACACTTTTCAATAAATTTTCACCAATGAAATTTAATCAATTCAAATATTATCATTTAATGTTTCTTAAAAGTATAAAAAGTACCTTAAACATATAGAAAATCCATCTTTGTGGAACAAGTAAAAAATCTAAAACATCTTACTTTTGGGAACGGTGAGAGTAATTAAAATGAGTAGTATTAGAAATGGAATACAGTAACAATATGATCTAGTATTGGAAACACTATTTGAGAAAATTAATGTCTATTTAGTGAATGTTTGGATAAAGGAGAAGCGAAGAAAGATAATATTAGATTTTTTTTTTTTGACGTCAAACAACCATTCTATTACTCAAGTTTGAGGTGGTCTGCGTAACCAGACCGGAATAGAACAACTAATGAAAAGTAACTCTCTACGAAAGGTCCTAGCTGTCTTAGCAAAAAAGTCCGAAAACTGATTGCGCACTCGCGGAACATGGGTGATTTTGAAGTCCGGAAAGCAAATCTGCTGCATCTCTATCTTCTCCAATTCTGTCGCAAATCTTGGCCATTTCTGGGGTTCCTTTACCATTGCAATCAGCTCCTTACAGTCTGTTCC
>NW_013623021.1:0-438 GCF_000695525.1 Brassica oleracea var. oleracea
GCTCGGTTCAGCTGGTATTCAGTTCAATAAGATCTGTTCAGCTCACGCGTGCAGGTGGACAAGCTCACTCAGCTGGGAACAGCTGGAGGTCAGCTCAATCCGGTGAACGGTGCGTTCTGGTTCGGATCAGTGTGGACGAGTCTGGGACGGTTACTGGGCGAGCCGATGGTCCGGGTGCGGGGCGGTTCGACCAAATTGGTCTTAGGCTTGGGACAGGGAGTGGGCAAGCTTCCAGAGTGTGAGCTAAGGCTCAGGTTTCATTTGAAAAGGAAGGAAAAAGAAGAATAACCGCCATGGCCAGTTACTTGGTGGCGGTTATGGGAAAAACTGCCCCTTTTAGTACCTTTTTGGTAACTGCTCGTCCAGGCATTTAGGGGGGAGGTTATGACCGAATTCTTCTTCATTTTTCTGGTCTCTGGTCGAAAATATCATTACAGA
>NW_013623021.1:526-757 GCF_000695525.1 Brassica oleracea var. oleracea
TGTGAGATCAAGAGGATGGATACTAGGCAGAAAGACAAGGAGAAGGAGATTGAGAAGGAGAAGGAGACGGCCCCTGGAGATCGCAACCCTAAGGTGAGAGGTGTGGCCAAGAGTAACCGGACGAGGCCGCGGATGATGGCCGTGTGAGTCTGGCCGGTTTGGATCGATTGGCCACTCCTTACAATGACTTCTTCTACTCTGTTTCTTCATATATATTGTACTATGGATTGT
>NW_013623022.1:0-756 GCF_000695525.1 Brassica oleracea var. oleracea
ACTTTTGATAATCCAAAGAAACGTCACGTTGATCCAAGAGAAATTTGAGACTCTTCTGATCAGTATGCACAATAAACTTCCTACCCATCAAATAGTGTTTCCATTTCTGTACTGCTAACACTATAGCCATGAGTTCACGCTCGTAGATAGGTTTCAGCTGCTCTCTATCTGACAACCCTTTACTGAAGTATGCTATAGGTCTCTGATTCTGCATTAAAACTGCGCCCAAACCGTACCCTGATGCATCTGATTCTACCACAAACGGAATACTGAAATCCGGTAAAGCAAGAACAGGTGCTGTTACCATAGCTGTCTTCAATCCTTCAAATGCCTTCTGTGACAAACCCGTCCAATCAAAGTTTTCTATCTTCAGAAGGTCTGTGAGAGGTCTAGCGAGAATTCCATATGCTTTCACAAATCTTCTATAATATCCCGTAAGTCCCAAGAAGCTCCGTAACTCTTTCACTGATCGTGGAGTAGGCCAGTTCTTCATAGCTGAAATTTTACTCGGATCAGTAGCAACCCCCGCAGCAGATATTATGTGACCCAAATATTCCACCTGCGTTTGACCAAAAAGACACTTCTTCTTGTTCACGTAGAGTTGATGATCAATCAAAGTTTGAATTACAGCTTGGAGGTGAATCTTGTGCTCCTCTATGCTGTTGCTGTAAACCAAAATATCATCGAAGAAAACTAATACAAATTTCCTTAGGAACGGTTTAAAGATCTCATTCATGAGCGCTTGGAATGTGGCAG
>NW_013623023.1:0-162 GCF_000695525.1 Brassica oleracea var. oleracea
AAAAAAAACTATTAAACCTTTTATTATACATAGTTTATTACTAGAAATTTATTAAAAATTATAAAAAATTTTAAAAAATTTTAAAATTTTTATTATACATGATTTACATATATATATATATATATGTATACAAAATTATAAAAAATTTATAAATATAGAAAA
>NW_013623023.1:280-756 GCF_000695525.1 Brassica oleracea var. oleracea
TGTTTTTGAAAATCAAAAAACGTTTTTAAAAATCAAAAAACGTTCCAAAAAAACTAAAACAACAATCCTAACTTATATATCCTAAACTATCCATTCAATCCTAAAATTTTCAATCAATCAACCTAAAATCCGAGATCTAACTTCCAAAACCCTAAACAATTGAGATTAAAGAAGGTTTGTGATGATTCTTACATGATTTGGGGTTTGGGTAAGAGATATGAGGGTGAGAAGAGGATTCGCCGGTGAAGGGAGGTGGATAATGGCCAGAATCGCCGGTGTAGAGGGAGGAATCGCCGTGAGAGAGAGGATTTTTGAGAGAGAGAGGCGGAAATAACGAAGAAGGAAGAAGAAGGGTTATTATATCTAAAGTTTCCGACGGACACGGGTTTGTCAGTATTCCGTCGGTATAATTAAAACATACCAAATGGGGATTCGCGAAAATTTTCACGCGGTTTGGTTCTCCCGGGCAAATTGGA
>NW_013623024.1:0-756 GCF_000695525.1 Brassica oleracea var. oleracea
ACAAAGGACCTTGAGATCCTAGGTCAGTAAGAAGATAGAAACGAGCCGTCTTTTGAAAGTCTTGCATCCCCTGCGGCAAATTGGGCGTTTGTTCATAACCAGAATGCTCTTCTCCAGCGAGAATTTCATTGAAATCTCCCATAATCATCCAAGCTTTCCCTTGAAACAGTGGAGTACTGTGATGATCACACAAATCGTCCCATAATTGTTTCCTTTCTTCAACTGTATTCCTCGCATAAATAAAGGTACAGAAAAACTCCTTCTCTGTTTCTTTTAAAGCAACCGAACATGTTATCATCTGATCAGATTTAAAAACCGGAGTGGTGCGAACTGAATCCCTCCACACTAACCAGATGCGACCACTCACATTGTGTTCATAATTAGTCAGTGAAGACCAACTTTTAAACACTGAGTTAATAATCCTCTCGGCCTTCTTTTCTCTCACCCTTGTCTCCAAAAGACAACCAAACAACATCTCTTTATTTCCAACCCACTCTTTCACTACAGAATGTTTTAAAGTTTTGATAAATCTGCGCACATTCCAAAAGAATCCTGACATTTAAAGATTTCGGCGGGGGGACCTTGTACTCTTAGCAACCGGATTTGCATCTGGCACTAAAGCAGAGTTCTCCAACAACTTGTTCTGCGATTTCTTTGTACCCCGATGTAGTCGTACTTTGTGACTATCATCCTCTGAGAGATTGATTACGGTTAGTTCTTCTACTTCATGAGTATCTTCCTCACCACCAATAGTAT
>NW_013623025.1:0-756 GCF_000695525.1 Brassica oleracea var. oleracea
ATTTTCTTTAAATTGTATATTTCCATTTGTTATACTTTCTATTTACTAAATATCTATATTTTAAATTTTAAGATATATTTTAAAATCTTAATATAATTTTCCATTTTTAAATTGCGTATTTACTTATATTATATATTTACTTAATATTTATTTTTCTTTATATTGTGTATTTCTATTTATTATACTTTCTATTTACTAATAATTTTATATTTTAAGATAGATTTACATTTTAAGAGAGATGTTTAAATACTAATGTACTTTTTCCATTTTTTTAAATTGTGTATTTCCTTTTCTTATACTTTCTATTTGCGTAATATCTATATTTTACATTTTAAGATAGATGTTTAAATATTAATATAATTTTTCCATTGTTTTTAAGTTGTGTATTTCTTTTTCTTATACTTTTTTTTTCTTAATATCTATATTTTACATTTTAAGATAGATGTTTAATATTTAATATACTTTTTCCATTGTTTTTAAGTTGTGTATTTCTTTTTCTTATACTTTCTATTTACTGTAAAAATATGTGAATAAATAAATAATTAGTAAATATAATATATAAAAAATAAAAATATTACATTAAATATATGTCATAATATTATCATTGATATAAAATCAAAAAATTTAGAAAAATTAAATATACAAATATAAGAAATAAAAAACTTTATTAAACATCTATTTGAAAAATGTATAGTTTTCTGTTTTTTTGTAAGGAAATATATATATTCACACAAACATACAATTTAGAATTTTGCT
>NW_013623026.1:0-756 GCF_000695525.1 Brassica oleracea var. oleracea
ATATCATATCTGATTGGGGAACGGGGCAACACCCATGAAGCTCCGGCAGAAAGGGAAGGCCTGCCAGGCCATATGCCCATGGGTGCAAGATTCTGCAAAAAAGCGCGGGCTGACTCGGAGACCTGGGACCTTGGCTTAGCAACGAATGAATATTTCTCCTCGAGCTTTCTCTGCCAGCGGCTTATGTAGTGATCGGCCAGCTCGCTAAGCTTTGCTTCGGAGGAACCTAGCTTCTTCAACGAAGCTGGAGGAACGGAGTTGGCTTCTCCCGTTGGTCAAGCAGGCTTCGCTCCTTGACTTTATTTAATAAGGGAAGAAGAAAGTCTTTACTTAGTATTCGGCATTATAGAAGCGGTTTGTTGAGTCTACGAAGCTTTCCTTCTTGTAGTCGGCCCGTAATGCCTCCCTTCATTTGCTTGCCTCCTTCCTTACTTTTCAGAGAAGCATCTTACGACTATAAAGGGCGCTGTTCACCTTTTGAAACTTAGCTACACCGGTCACGACATCTTGTTAATATTGAGAACTTTCGCTGACTGAATCCATAAACCTAGAAAGTCACCGTCACTGGTACTTTTTTGACTCGATAGGTAGGTATTGGTGGAGCTTGCGTAATGTAGCTGTAGTTAAGGTTGCATTGAAATCTTTCTTTTTTTTGAAGATCTACTGAACAAAGGCGAACGGGGCTCCCAAGGTGGGACGTCTGGCAGATTGCTTGGCCTCCTGCGCTGGAAGCGAGACCCGAAGGGTGAGCTTCTG
>NW_013623027.1:0-756 GCF_000695525.1 Brassica oleracea var. oleracea
ATATCATAAAAAACCTTTTCTACTTCGATTGTTTACCTTTTCTACTTCGATTGTTTATAAAAAGAGTTTCTAAAAACCTTAAATAAACAATAGAAATCAAATAGAGAAAAAAAGTACGAAATTTCAAATTGAAATTTAAAAAACTTTGTTTTTGTAAGGGTCTATGATTTTTTGTAAAACAAAGGAAATGTGATAAAGACGAGTCCCGATAAAAAAAACTAAAATATTCCAAAAAATTAACTATTAGTTTTTAATCACAAAAAAAGTTTTATAGATATTAAAAATGTTTAATAAATATATAAAAATAGTTCTAATAAACAAAAAATAGTTTTAATAAATAAAAAATAGTTTAATAATTACAAAAAATAGTTTTAATAATATTAAAATGTTTAATAAATATAGAAATTTGTATTATATATATATATATACTTTTTTTTTAATCCCAAATAATAGTTTTTAATCACAAAATTAATAAAAATTAAAAAAAAAAATTCCAAATCAAGTGAATACCATAATTAAACTCGATTTTACACAATCCTACCATTCACCCTAACAAAAATCTATAAATATCATTCCAAAATCATCAAATCTACTTAAAAACCTAACAAATCTAACCTAAGAGAGTGAGATAGGGTTCATACATGATCAGTGACTGAAATTGAGGAGGATTAGGGCAGAAATCGCGAGAGAGAAGGAGAGCTTCGGCGGAGAGAGGAAGAGAGAAATGAGGAAGAAGATCTGGTTCGACCTAATAAA
>NW_013623028.1:0-198 GCF_000695525.1 Brassica oleracea var. oleracea
GAGATGAGATGAGGATATAAGGAAGGAAGACTTATGGGAACTAGTTGGGCTTACGGAGTTAAGGCATAGCATGGATGAGCCATCCATACAAGGCCGTACAGCATCCGTA
This sequence comes from Brassica oleracea var. oleracea, assembly GCF_000695525.1. Lineage (NCBI taxonomy): Eukaryota > Viridiplantae > Streptophyta > Magnoliopsida > Brassicales > Brassicaceae > Brassica > Brassica oleracea. The sequence goes on from NW_013623028.1 coordinate 110, forward strand.
CTAGGCCGTACAAAGGGAGGAGGTAACTCAGTCATGGTGAAACAAAGTTACCCGAGTAACTTTGTATGATGGGAAGAAGCTTTGATCAC
>NW_013623028.1:434-756 GCF_000695525.1 Brassica oleracea var. oleracea
TCTATACTTTTCACAATGATTCTCCATTAGTCTCTTAATCCCTTCTCTATTCTTATCTAAACTCAGATTATCTTTTACTTTACTCAAATATGATATGGTATCAGAGCCAGGTTGATTTCAATCTGAGTTCTTGCCGTTTTTCTCTTGAAGATTCAAACTTGAAACTTTGGGAGATCAAGTGAGAGTGGTGTGAGTGTTCTTGGAAGAAGCTGCATCCCGAGAGCTACATCATCATTCCGGAAGTCTTATCTAGCTTTTTGAGGGTTCTTTGAAGAGTTTGAGCTGGTGTTGTAGTTCTGAGTCTCAAGATCAAGTCTTTTAC
>NW_013623029.1:0-756 GCF_000695525.1 Brassica oleracea var. oleracea
TCTCGGCCGGATAGGAACCTACCAGAACGCCTCTTTGCAACGGACAGGTTTCCAAGGAAAAGATTGAACATCTACTCCAACCCCGACATTCTCTGTCTCCTTAGGCATGTTCTACGCAACAGTCCAGAGTTGGAGGTTATAAGACAATCATGCTTTGGTGGTCTCTTCGATCTTCCTGCTCGACAATGTCTAGTTTCATGCAAATTAATACACAGCCTCCTGTCTAGGCAACTTGTTTGTGACCAGCAGTACACATTATGGCCAGTCGTAGGTGGTCATCCTTTCCGCTTCTCGATTGCTGAATTCCACTCAGTCACTGGCCTCCCTTGCGGTCCTCTCCCTGAAGACTATGCTCCCCCCTCTCCTTCAACATAAGGTATCCTGCTAAGGATCCCTCCTGGAAGCAACTTGTTGACATGAAGTAGAATTAAGCAGCTAGACTTGAGAATTAAGCTGCCAGACTTGAAAATACTTATGAGGTTTTATAAGGTTTTATAAATGTTTTATAAGGCTTTATAAGAAGCACCAGACTTCAGTTTAGAAGCACCAGACTTGAGAAGCAAAGAAGAAGAAGAAGAGAGAAGGAGACCATTGAATATTTTAAACAATAAATATTTTATTGTATTGTGTACTGAGGCAACTTGCCTTTAAAAGACTTGTATCCAGATCCACAATTTGAATTAAGGGAATAGAGTGTCTCTCAGATCTACTCTCTCTCTCTCTCTCTCTCTCTCTCTCTCTCTCTCTGTTCTTCAA
>NW_013623030.1:0-756 GCF_000695525.1 Brassica oleracea var. oleracea
TAGAGCAGTTTCAAAACTTTAAGAATGGGATATACGAGCGCTTAGACTAGTTTGAGAAAACATTATGCGATCACTTCGGTGTGCTCCTACCTAACATCCACAACAAAGGCAAGAGGAAGATGATCATGGTTACTCCGGTTCTCCGAAAAGTGTCGAGAACCAGTATAAAAAGTAGCGGCCAAATCGGAAGTCAAGAAAAATAAATTCAACGGTTCCTAAGCCTGGACAGGAAATGCATTCGTATCCACTTCGCTCTGCAGACGGCTTAGAGGTACACCCAATTAAACAAGTTTGAAATTTAACATATTCTGATGTTTTCAGATAATGTATATGTAATTTAGAAGCCAGTTTTGTAAGTTAGTTATTTTTTTCTTTTCTTGAGTTATAATAACATGTATTTTAAGACTTTGTGTTTATATATTATATACCTTCATGTCGCATTGACAATTTGACATTAGGCTAGATTATATTATTTGTATCTCAACTAGAAAATATCAACATTTGTGTGTTACCCAAAATTCAGGGAACCATAGGAAACACGCAACCTGGCTTCAGCAGGGAGACTCGCGAGAACAACGAGAATTCAACTCTTCTTACTCCACAATTCGATCAGAACGCAACCGATCAGGTTTTATAGGTTTCTGTTTGTGACAACGTGGTTTTAAATTTATTGTATCAATGTTAATGGAGGTGTACATTTTCAAACAGGGACAATTCGATCAGAACGCAACCTATCAGGTTAAGTGATTTATAATT
>NW_013623031.1:0-756 GCF_000695525.1 Brassica oleracea var. oleracea
CTGAATGTGAAGCTCTGATTTGGGCAATGGAGTGCATGAAGACCCTGTAGTTCTTAGATGTAGTATTTGTGACGGATTGTTCTCAATTGGTGAAGATGGTGTCTTCACCTGAAGAATGGCCGGCGTTCGCTACACACATGGAAGAATTATGCCGAAGTAAGACTTTCTTCCCCAACTTCACGATCAGATATATCTCAAGGGCACAAAACACAATGGCGGACAAGCTTGCACGTGGTGCGAGGAGTTCTCCTTCAGCTATGCTATATGTCGATTCTTTACCTCCGGTTTGGCTATCTGAACCGGTGGCCCCATAGGCTTCTAGTCTATTATGATGTCAAAAAAAAAAAAATAGTATTTCTCAAAATGACCCTCAGAAAATTGTGTAGAGAGTTTAGATTAGAGAAAATGACTAGGATAGCACTAAAAAAGTTTTTGTCACAAATATAACTTTTAAGAATAAAAATGACCAAAATAGCACATAATGTTTTATTAAAAGAGATAAATATACAATTATACCCCAAAGGTAAATTAATTTAGACATTAGGGTTTAGAGTTAAGTAGTGGGGTTTAGGATTTAGGGTTTAGGGTTTAGAGTTTAGGGTTTAGGGTTTATGTTTTAGGGTTTAGAATTGGGGAGTGGAGTTTTGGAATAAAATTTTAAATTTTGAAAAATAAAAAAAAAAGTTTTAAAAGATAAAATGCTATTTTAGTCATTTTAGTTTTTGAAGATTATTTTTGTGACATAAACTTAGAAAT
>NW_013623032.1:0-756 GCF_000695525.1 Brassica oleracea var. oleracea
TGAATCTCGTTCGTCTTCAACAATCATATTATGGAGTATGATACATGTTCGCATAATCTTCCCAATTTTGACTTTATCCCAAAAAAGTGCGGGATTTTTAACAATGGCAAAGCGACCTTGCAAGACTCCAAAAGCACGCTCGACATCCTTTCGGACAGCTTCTTGACGTTGAGCAAATAAAACTGCTTTCGGCCCTTGGGGTAGTTGAATCGATTGGATAAAAGTTGCCCATTTCGGGTAAATACCATCTGTGAGATAGTAAGTCATGTGATACTCTCTTCCATTGACATAGTAAGTGACTTCTGGCGTATGACCCTTTATAATGTCATCAAAAACAGGCGAGCGATCAAGAACATTGATATCGTTTAACGTACCTGGAGGTCCAAAAAATGCGTGCCATATCCAGAGATCGTATGAAGCAATGTTTAACGTACCTGGAGGTCCAAAAAATGCGTGTCATATCCAGAGATCGTATGAAGCAACCACCTCTAAAACAATTGTCGGTTTACCCGAACCACGGGAATATTGCCCTTTCCAAGCGGTGGGACAATTCTTCCACTCCCAGTGCATACAATCGATGCTTCCAATCATTCCGGGAAATCCTCGATACTCTCCAACATTAAGTAGACGTTGAAGATCAGCCGGTGTTGGTTTTCTTAGGTACTCATCGCCAAACAAACATATAATCCCTTCGACGAAATTTTCCACGCATAACCGAGTTGTTGTTTCACCGAGCCGGAGGTATTCGTCGACCGC
>NW_013623033.1:0-755 GCF_000695525.1 Brassica oleracea var. oleracea
TAAGAAAGAGAGAGTCTGTGACAAATATTATAGAGAAGAGACTTATTGTGTTTCTTCTCTGTCGATTCACTTGTACATAGTCCATTGCTTATATGGACTAGAAATCTCAATAAAATCACTATTTATAAAATAATATATATAGAGTAAATAATGAAACAGCAGTGAGCATGCTTCCTCAAATTGTTGGAGAAGACATGCATCTTTGCGCCTCGTAGAGGTATTTAATGTTCTGGTTTGAATCTATGTTTCTATCTTTAGTTGATTCTCAAATCTTACCCATGCATATAATTCAAACTGTTGTCTTCTAAGATGTTCAACCGTAACAATACTAACTTTTAAACTTACTGAGTTAACATTTTCGAACAATTTTGCTGGCAGTTTTATAATCTTTCACAAAAAGATATTACAATAAGATTTCGTTAACAGTCAATATCTCATCGTCTAGGATGCATGCACAAATAAAACGGAAGAAGCATATGTAGAATCGAATAATAAGAACAAATAACTGAGTAAGCATGATTAGAAAACCAAATCCTTTTACTGATATAATCTTTGAACATCAAATTTTACTGAAGCAAAAACAACCTTATCAAGGGCAAGACGAAACAACAAAAAAAAGAAGCAAGAACAGGTTCTTGATACGAGTCTACTTGATCTTCTTCTTAGGCCTCAACTGCAAAACAAGAAAACAAATGTTATTCAGACATAGTCCACAGATAAATAGAGAAGGTACAAATTGAAGAAAATATAGTAAC
>NW_013623034.1:0-755 GCF_000695525.1 Brassica oleracea var. oleracea
CTTTTCAAGCTTAGAGATGAAGTCTATACCTGGATAAGGATGCAAGTAGGCAATGGAGAATCATGTCGCTTCTGGTCAGATAATTGGTCCCCCTTTGGGAAACTTTCACAGTTTCTGCTCTCAGACCAAACTTCAGGTATGGGTATAAGCTTGAAAACAACTATAGCGGACCTTTTCGTTGATGGAAACTGGAGACTTCCTCCTCCGCGCTCTGAAAGTATGCTTCAACTCCACATATTCTTCACAACATTAGGTCTGACTGAGACGGAGGATCGCTATGAGTGGATAGTGAATGATAAACCGTCATCAAGATACAGTACAAGCGAGATATATCGAAAGCTGAGGGACAGGGAAGAGACGGTACCGTGGGCATCAATTGTTTGGATTGGTAGAGGAATTCCACGCCACAACTTCCTAACTTGGTTGTTTGTACTGAATAGATGCCCAACTAGGGACCGTCTTATAGGCTGGGGACTTCAAACGGATGGGGCTTGTCTTCTCTGTAATCAGGCTGCTGAATCAAGGGACCATTTATTCTATCTGTGTCCGTATAGTTGGGGAATTTGGGTGGAGATTTCCAGAAGATGTCACCTGCAACCGCTGAGGAATTGGGATCAAACTTTGCTTTCCATGCAGACACTACAAGGGAACAAAACGGCAAAGAAACTGACATTGTTATGTTGGCAATCGACGATATACTGGGTATGGCAGGAGAGGAACAAAAGGTTACACAACAATCAATACCGTTCACAGGA
>NW_013623035.1:0-755 GCF_000695525.1 Brassica oleracea var. oleracea
ACCATTCCAAACTGTATCAGTCACTCTAATGAGTGGATTCAAATGAAATGATATTGGGAAAGATATGTCCAGAGGAAAACTAAGGACTCCTTTACAATGTGTCTTGACTCGGATAAATAACGATCTTACAAAAAAAGCTCAAATAGCTCCGTTTATATATAGTACTACATCTAAGCCAAGACTGTACAAGAATATACCCATAAAATATCCAAAGTTCCAAACTCAAAAAGGGTTTTAGTGCTTCTATGGTGTTTGCAATGCAACAAAGCTTAGGGAAGAGATGGTGCAAGTTATTGGCTAGTTGCACTTTGACATGGCCTGAGACTGTAAAATATAAAATGTAATGCATAGAACAAACTGAAGAAAACACATACGCAAAAAAATGCTGCTGAAGCTACCATCTTTGTCCTAGAAAGTGAAAGAAACCACAACACAAATAAAACGAAGTTCATACTCATCAGTCTGTAACATGTGACTGTTGAATCACTAAAAGAGCATACATAGCAAATACTACTATGTGACATACATAACATGTATACATCTCGATTCTTGACAATAGCATGTATACACCTTCATTCTTGCAAATAAATTCCAAGTAAGAAAACTAAAAAAAATAAATATAAATAAATATAAAAAAGTGTATATGTACTCTCTTTCTTTCTTTTTTTCTTGACAATAGCATGTATACATCTTGACATTTTTTTTTTTTTTTTATCAAAGTGTATATTTATACATACGATAAAAATACATAGATA
>NW_013623036.1:0-755 GCF_000695525.1 Brassica oleracea var. oleracea
AGTTGACTGCAACCATAGATCAGTGCCGGAACGCAAGGAAAAGGGCAATAGAAATTATCAAAGCAGGACTTACAGTTCTCACGGCTTAGAGATTACAGAGTTGAGTTATTGGAGTCGAATAGGGGCTCATCAGTCCATCTAGAGACAGTCCAAGGTGATGATGGTAGTGATGTCTTTTACAGATTCTATGTCTGTTTTGCTGCGTTGAAGAATACATGGACCTCTCACTGTAGACCTATCTTTGGTCTTGATGGATGCTTTCTTAAGTGTACAACTAAAGGTCAGTTGTTAGCAGCAGTCGGGAGAGACGCCAACAACCAGATGTTTCCCATTGCTTGGGCTGTCGTTGATGTTGAGAATGAACCCAACTGGAGATGGTTTATTGAGAAGCTGCAAACCGACTTACACCTGCAAGATGGTAATGGATTTACTGTGATTTCTGACAGACAAAAAGGGTTGTTAAATGCTGTAGAAGATTTATTACCACGAGTGGAGCATAGGATGTGTGCAAGGCACATCTATGGAAACCTAAAGAAGGTACATCCTAACAGAGCTGACATGAAGGGATTGTTTTGGAAGGTTGCAAAGAGTTACAATACAGCTCAATACAACAAAAGGGTGGATCACGTTAAAGCATACGAGATGGACGTCTAAATGATGAAGAATCTCAAAAACTGCAGCCTTGCTTACTTCTCATCAACGTCTTCATGTGATGATGTAAGTAACAACATATCTGAATCCTTTAACCACGCCAT
>NW_013623037.1:0-755 GCF_000695525.1 Brassica oleracea var. oleracea
ACTCAATGCGATAGGAAACAGTAGATAAAGCCTCATTATTTGTAGAATGAACCTCACCATCGTCACCTAAAGTGCAATCCATCTATTGTATTTGTAGAATATCAATCAAAATACAAAAACAAAAGATCTACTGGTGGATTCTCAACTGCAAGATATTGCCTAATGAGTTCTTGGACTTGCTCTCTGTTAACATCATATTCTTAGGCTAAAGCAAGCAGTTATTTCACACCGTCTTGAAGCTAGAGGCTATAGTTTCCCTATAATCATTTTGAGGGTAAGTAAGAACATGGAAGAAGCAATGTAAAGATAGTTAAACTTGATGTAAAGAAAAGAATTTTTCTTTTGAATTAAATTTAACATTCAATTAAAAAAAAAATGTAAAGATAGTTTTATTACCTCTTGAAAATCAATAACAGTATAGTGTCTGAGACCATGATTATGCAAAATTAAAACGGCATCAGTTCAATTACCTTCCTCAGGTAACATAAAACCCACTGAGCTTGCACCAGCTCCCTCTTTCAGCATATGTTTAGAAGTGTTAAGGCGATGAACAAAGATGGAACCTTGGAGAAGCGTTGACTGAAAATTGGTAAAAGCATGAAGAAGGGGATCAAGTTTATGAGTGTAACCAGCCTAAAATTGGAAGATATACGGGATGGAATATGATGCAACCTTTTCATCAAGGAGGAGCATGTCTACACCCATCAGCTCACCGATTTTCTTCATATTGCGCACTTCAACGTAGGAGACGCGTC
>NW_013623038.1:0-448 GCF_000695525.1 Brassica oleracea var. oleracea
ATTATACATATCAATTCCCTAAATCCTTTTTGCTTGATTTTTACCAATCCCCTAAACTCTAAGCAATAATCAGCTGAACACCTAAATCCAAATCCGGCCATGATTTTTTTTTCGGCCATGACCTTTTCCGGCCACAATCTTTTCAGCCATAATCTTTCAGTCAAACCCAAAGATATCAAAACTTAAATCCTAATCAATGCATATCTTTGACCATTGATGTTTTATATTGTAACTGATCAAAATTTAAAACTTTTATGATTGTTTTAAATGGATATCTTTGACTAGGTAGTATTTATCAAAATATTATAACATATAGTATTGATTTAAATAGTTATGACATAGGCTAAAAAAAATACTAAGTTGAAATCATTTGATCACATAGTTGTTTGTCAAAATTTATCTAAATCTAAACCGGCCTTGAAATCGGTTCATTATAGTTTGAACAAAT
>NW_013623038.1:585-755 GCF_000695525.1 Brassica oleracea var. oleracea
ATCATGAACTGATCATTTCCATGCATCCGCTTGTCATATAGTTTTATTAAAACTGAGCATGCATACATATAATAGATCATTCTAATCATGGGGCATTTAAAATAAATCTAAATTGGTTCATACTGCTTGCATCTAATTAGATTAAATCGGTTATTTTTAAAGTTAAGCAT
>NW_013623039.1:0-755 GCF_000695525.1 Brassica oleracea var. oleracea
CGTATAAGAGTCCATGGCCTTTTCGTTGAATTTTTTACGGACTGTTTTCGTGAGATCGGAATGCCAGTTGAACTCTTGCTACAAAACAAACATAATTTAATAAGTAAATATATTTTAAAAAATGTAAAAACTTTAAAAAAATGAAGAGTTACTATACCGCAAACTGACGAAACCACAACTCTCGTTCGTCGGAAGGGATCACACTCCACTTTGAATATCCAAAACGGAGCATGGAGTACATCATCTGGTTGATGCTCCTGCTAATGCCATTTTTCGACTTGGTGAACCTTTAAAAAAAAATACAAGTTAGCAAGTTAATTAATGGAAACAAACATAATGCTACAAATTAAAAAAATACTAACCAAGTGCTATGTCCTCGTCGTGGGTTGGGTTGGAGAACCGGGAGATGCTCTCGACCTGGTTGTTGAACCAATAGTTCAACTGGCATGACCCCCGGATCCTGTTGAGCAGCAGCGGGAGGAGCAGCGGGAGCTGGAGCGGGAATATATGCGGGAACCGAGTTTTGTTACGATCCCGATGCACGGGAACTGCTCACCGAACTACGTCGAAGACGGGCTGCGGGGCGGGGTTCATCCTCGGCCCTAAAAAAAAAATTTATTAGTGGAAACTTATAAAAACTTTATTAGTGGAAACTTATGTATACACAATTATAAAAAATTTATAAATGTATAAAAATGTTGTTAGATATTTTTAAAAACGTTTTATTATACATAGTTTATTAGTGGAAACTTATA
>NW_013623040.1:0-755 GCF_000695525.1 Brassica oleracea var. oleracea
AAAAAAAAATTATATGTCTTTTTTATTAAATTACACCCGTGCATGTACTTGAAAACGATGGAATTTTTATGATCAAGTTGGTTATTAGACTTCAAGCATCCTAAAGCATTAATAACTTCCTTCCCCAAAGATGAAAAATGTATTGAAGGCATTTTGATGTGAAAAACAAAGGTTAGGTCTTGATTATATCGTATAAATCAATGAAACCGTGGAAGCAGCGGATGATATGTAGCTACAAAAAAGGAAAATAGCAAAAGAGAGTTCAGAGAGCTACCTGATTTCTGATAGAAAGAAATGAGGAGAGGACTATCAATATATATAGGAAAGCCAATAAGACTTTCGAGAAAAGCATCTTATTAGGTATACAAGACCTATCTTCATTATTAGACCTAGAAAACATTCAGTCTTCCAAGGAGTGTGATGGCTGAGTTTCCTTGAAAATCGGCACGTGGTATACTTCTTGAGAATTTGACTTGCTCCAATTTTTTAAGAAATTAGATCGAGACAAACCATGTAAACTAGGTTAAATCCAAGCAAAAAAAGAAATAAAAATCTCATTGTATCATGGAACCTATTTTTTACATAAATACAATATTGAAGTTAAATCCCTTATCTGATAGCCAAGACTGCAGTGTACTTTGAAATTTCTCGTGCTCCACTTAATCTTCCGACTTTGAGGACTCTCATTGTTATCTAGGTTCTGGGAAAACTGCAAGACATCACCTTTAGAGTCAATGAAGTGATTTACTCATTTT
>NW_013623041.1:0-755 GCF_000695525.1 Brassica oleracea var. oleracea
TTATATAATTGTTATTTTAACATATGATTTAATAAATTCTATTCACACTATTACTTATAAAAGTATTAAATCACAATTACTTAAGTTTGTCTTTCTTAAAACTAATCTTTAAATTTATATAGTTTCAGTGAATATTTTATTTTTATGTTATATATCATGTAAAAATATTTTAAAATATAAAATTTATCTCGAATTGTTTTAAGAATATTTCTATTAAGTAAAACAGTTGGATATATTCGTAAAATCAACAAATATCAACATATTTTTTGGATATCCTTTTTTCAGGATATATCTGTATTTTTCTGGAGCAAAGAAAATTGAAAGATTTGATATTCGTAACATACGAAACAAATTACAAATACCTCCAAAAACCCCGATATCCGATCCGGGTCCAGCCCTAGCCTGATGTTTACCGGAGAAATTGAACTCAGTTAGCTTCAGCTGGAATGTGTATGTTTTCAACAATGAAGGCATGATGTCTCTAATTATATGAAAAGCAGTTAGATTAAAATTGTAAGATACAATTAAGGGAACATGAGAAGCCAAACCTTTTCATCTTGAAGGAGCATGTCCACTCCCATCAGCTCCCCTCCTTTCTTTACATTATGTGCTTCTCAGAATCGTAGGAGACACGTCACGATGGTATGGGAAGAACTGTGTGGGAACCGAAATTCACACCGTCGATTATAACCGAGATAACATTGGTGTTAAGTTAACCATTATCGTCGCATACGATTGATTCGAACTTTTACGAG
>NW_013623042.1:0-755 GCF_000695525.1 Brassica oleracea var. oleracea
CTTATGCACACACGACCTGATATGGCATTCTCAGAAGGTATCTTGAGTAGATACATGCACTCGCCAAGAACCACTCATGGCAATGCACTGAAGCAAGTGTTGAGATATCTTAAAGGAACACTCGGGTATGGTTTATCATTCAAGCTAGGAGGATCAAAGAAGCTCATTGGGTATAGTGATAGTAGTCATAACACTGATCCTGATTATGGTAGAAGCACAACAGGACATCTGTTTTGTCTAGGAGAAACGCCAATAACTTGCTGTTCACAGAAGCAAGACACGGTTGCTCTATCCTCTTGTGAATCAGAGTTCATGGCGGCAACGGAGGCTGGGAAGCAAGCTGTGTGGCTGCAAGACCTGATAAGTGAGATCACGAACAGAGAACTTGAAAAGACATTGATTCGTGTCGACAACAAATCAGCAATTGCACTATCCAAGAATCATGTGTTTCATCGTCGAAGTAAACATATTCACAAGCGATTTCACTTCATTCGAGAAAGGATTGAGCAAGACGAGATTGACGTGGAACACGTACCCGGAACAGAACAGAAAGCAGATATCCTAACCAAGGCACTTGCAAGGATCAAGTTCAAAGAGATGAGGGAGCTGATCAAAGTACAAGACCTAAGTGAAAATGGATTGAAGCTTAGAAGGGAGAATGTTGGATAAGCTTCAAAGGTTACTTATGTAATAAGTTATTCATTAAGAAAAGAAGGATAGCTTATACTAATAGGATTAGGATAAAGATAAGGTTC
>NW_013623043.1:0-755 GCF_000695525.1 Brassica oleracea var. oleracea
TGCAACCAGTTAGACACAAGGCTGAGAAACCGGTTATTGGGAAAGCTCTCACGCAACCGAAGGAGGTCCAGCTAGAAGAAGCTAATGCGGTTGAACAATCACCTTACGACAAGCTCCCATTTCCACAACGGTTCCTCACTAAAGCTCAAAAGAAGGTGATCTCTAAGTTCAGAAAAGACATGGGAGATTTAGGAGTCAAACTTCCACATATATCAAATAGGCATGAAGCTCATGTCCAAATGATGCTCATCAAGGACATTCTAGCTCATAAAGAAGAAGTCGGAGAGCTCCTAGACATCTCTACTATGCAGCTTGATCCACCAGTCACACCAAAGTCCCTTCCCAAACTAGAAACCCAAGGGAAGTTCACCTTGTCTTGCTCCCTTGGTAAGTTCACACTTGATGATGCTCTTGTAGATTCTGGTGCAAGTGTGAATGTGATCTCAATAGAGATGGTGAAGAGTCTTGGGATTGAAAACATGGAGCCAAACACATCTTTACTAATGTTTGGGGATTCCTCTTTTACAACCCCAATCGGTCTCATCAAGGACTTTCCATTGAAGATTGGAGCTTGCACCATTCCTATTGACCTCACTGTTTTGAAGATGGCAACTGAGAAGAGAGTCCCATTGATCCTTGGAACACCATTTCTCACAACAGTAGGAGCTTGCATTGACTTTGCCAACAAGAAGGTTACACTTCTAAATATCAACAAAGCTGTCTCTTACCCAATCAAGTCTCCTTTGATGAATGTC
>NW_013623044.1:0-755 GCF_000695525.1 Brassica oleracea var. oleracea
ACTAAGTAAAACTTGCCACCTGTCTTCTTTTTCTTTTTTCTTTAGACAAGTCTTGCTTGTTTTGTTCTAATTTTAATTTTAGATGGCATGCATGCATCATCAAATATTATGCTTCACATACTTGAAGGAGCGTCAGCGTGGTAAGAAAATCATAGTTATATTTGCAGATACGTGTTTTTAAACTAAAGCTATTTACTCAAATATTCTAAATATATGAAAGATTTGAATATAATTGCTAAGCTAGATTTGGAACATTGTCCCTCCATACATTGAAACAAAAAAACATAAAAAACAGTGTGTATAAGTTACAAAAAAAAAACAGTATATATCATTTTAGTACGAAGATTGTGTGCTTCATTTAATGTATCATACATCCCTCTCTATACGGATATAACTAATTAATAAAAATGAGGAAAATGTTAGAATCATGTATATAATGAAAATAGATTAGAGGATATATTTTTTATTTTGAAAAGAAAAATAGATTGGAGGAAAAGGACATGATGACTAAAAGGAGCTTTCAGTGCTTTTAATTCAGCTCTGAGGCTGACACCAAGAAAGTGTTTCGGGCAGACCATTATATGCTCTTGTCTTTGACCGTTCTTCCTACCTTCTCTCCTCTTATTTTCAACTAACCAGGTTCTCTGATAATCTAATTATCGATACACATATTGGTTCTACTTCTCATAATTTTAGGGGAGATGATTATATTATGTCAATGAAACAGGTAGATAGAAAACTATAAATGTAAGTAA
>NW_013623045.1:0-755 GCF_000695525.1 Brassica oleracea var. oleracea
ATCCCGGATCCTTGTTTGGACGATGATCCGTCGACGTGAAGGATCCATGTTGAGTCCGATTCCGTTTTTGTCATATCCCCCGTGGGTAATTCTACCAAGAAGTCTGCTACTAGAGATTTTGCGCAGGTTCTTGGGCGGTACTCCACGTCGTACTCGCTTAGTTCGATTGCCCATTTTACGAGTCATCCTGACTGACTTGGACTGTGCAAGATCGTTCGCAGGGGGAAGGTGGTGAGGATTATTATGGTATGCGACTGAAAGTACGTCCAGAGTTTCCTTGCCTATGTCACAACTGCGAATGCTAGTTTCTCCATCAGGGGATACCGGGTCTCAGCGTCCAGTAACGTTTTGCTTATGTAGAAGATTGGTTTTTGCTCACCGCGTTCCTCTCTAATCAAAACGCCGCTTACCACTATTGTGGAGACTGCGATGTACAGGAACGAGGGTTCTCCCTCCACTGGTTTTGCGAGGACGGGAGGAGTGGCTAGGTAACGTTTTAGCTGTTGGAAAGCTTTCTCACATTCCTCCGACCATTCGAACTTCTTATTCCCTTTTAGCGTGTCGTAGAAAAGAAGACACTTATCCGTCGAGCGCAAGATGAAACGGTTCAAGGCCGCGACTCTTCCGGTTAGCCTTTGGACTTCCCGTTTTGTCCTTGGCGAGACCATCTCTATTAACGCGTTTATCTTCTTAGGATTGGCTTCGATTCCATGACACGTGACTAGGTACCCGAGAAATTCTCCTGATGCCACCGC
>NW_013623046.1:0-755 GCF_000695525.1 Brassica oleracea var. oleracea
GCCTTAAACGAAACTCTATCGGGAGTTTCCGACAGCTCGCATCAGAAGTTCTCAAGCAATACTCAATGTTCATAGAGAAACTTCCGATGTCGATCTCTGGAGTCTGTCCCAGAGGGAAGAGGAACCCCTCCGCGAGTTCATCAGCCGGTTCAAGTTGGTGATGTCCAGGCTAGGGTCAGCGGGATAAGCGACAAGGTAGCCATCGATGCGCTCAGAAAGGCGCTCTGGTACAAGTCAAAATTCAGAAAAATAGATATCCCTCGAAAACCCGCGGACGATCCAATACGCCCTCCACAAGGGGACGGACTACATCATGATCGAGGAAAAAACGAAAATCTTATCGCAGAAACATAAGTCGGCAAGATCATCCTCGAAAGATGTAGACCCGAAGACAAGGAAGAAGAACCCTCGTAACGACAAGTATGTCCATCACGAGGGGGAAGGACTCCAAGGAGCGAACAATTACACGATCGGCTCGGACCAGGGCCGAACCATGGGTAATACGTGGACTCGGGAGCAAGGCTGGCCGCGAAGCTACTAGCCGGAGAACTCTCGGAAGTGACCAGCGTGAAGGATCTCATCCTCGAGACCGATCGCCCCCCGAAGCCGGACAGAAATCTTCCCGCAGAGAGATCTCTTCAAAGAAACCAATCTGGGGATAAACGAGAGAAGCCGGACACAAATCCACCCGCGGAGAGATCTCCCCAAAGAACCCAATCCGGGGATAAACGCGGCAGGAGGCCAGACGACAAGGG
>NW_013623047.1:0-452 GCF_000695525.1 Brassica oleracea var. oleracea
TTGCTAGCACAATGAGTTAGCATTTGGGGATGGTGAGAGGGGTTTGTATTTTAAATTTCAATATCTTGGGCTTGGAGAGTGAGAAAGATGAGAGATATGAAAATAAAGCTCCTAGGGATATATATATAAAAAAAAAATGATAATAAGAAGCTCTTGATTATGCAACAAAGAACCTTCCCCCTAAAAAAAAAAAAAGAAGATCAAAAAGAAGTTGGGGAAGGAAATGAAAAAAAAAAAAAAAGGGTTAGAGCTTGTGGAAAGTGGATTAAAATCCCTAGTGAGTGGGTCAAATAAAAAAAAAGGAGAGAGTTGTACATTGGGTGAGTGATGTGAGGGGTTTAAATTGATTTTTGAGATGATGATAAAGAGGGTAGAACTTGTGATCATTTATAACAAAATGGGGTAGAATGATGAGAATGAATCTATGTATGCATGAGTTGCTTCTAATCTTA
>NW_013623047.1:556-755 GCF_000695525.1 Brassica oleracea var. oleracea
AGATCATGTGCCCATTTGTGAGACTTCACCTTGTGTGTGTGTGTGTGAATCAATGTGAGAGCTGATTGAAGGGACTTGTTGGTAGAAAGTATTGCAACTTGAGTAGAGGAAAAAGAGTATAGATAGGCTTAGAGAAGCTAGAGTATAATAAAGAGAATGCTCATGCTATTTGCTATGTTTCTTTAGGATGTTAAGTTGA
>NW_013623048.1:0-755 GCF_000695525.1 Brassica oleracea var. oleracea
AAAAAAAAATATGAAGACACATGTCAACAAACCCCCCTTCCACATGTTATAAAAAGGGAAAAAGCCAACTTTATATATATAGATAGATGTATAAAGAAATGCAAAAGCGTTGAGAAGATGTACAAAATAAAATATAGATTTGCGCTAGGTTGAACGTAACCGCTTTGATATAGCTAGGTCCCAACATATCCAATGATAATTATCGAAAAAACTAAAATTAAAGCAATAAGTAGATGGATAATAAGGATTATATAGAAAGAAGAATATAAACTTGATGCCAGATTCATTTAGGTTCGTACAAAATATTTTCTAAAGGATATTTAACTTTTATATAATGAGTCAAAAAATACATGGACTTGGTAATATGATAATGCATGCAAAAATCAATGCCTAAATACATTTGGTAATATTTTCAAATGAACCAAATAATAACTGAGACTTGTTGTTACTTGTCAGAGAATAATTGTTGTTACTTGTCAACCAAGAAGAGACTTAATCATGCTTCCTCTATTATGTTTTTTCTGCTAAAAACATAAAATAACCCTTTATTATTTTACCCTTGCACGTAGATAAATAAAATAGTCAAAAATTAAAGCTATAGAAATAAATTTGAATAATATGAGTGAGCAAAGTTGTAGTTGCTAAACACGCGGATAAATAAACATGAGGGGAAAAATCTTTAGAAAGTAAATGACTGATCATATCTAAACTCTGAACACTGGGGATCTCCACGTCGTCAACATAGAGTGAGCGTT
>NW_013623049.1:0-755 GCF_000695525.1 Brassica oleracea var. oleracea
AAAGGAATGGATGATAGGTTCCATGTCATACAATTTGGTCAATCATCCTTCTCATTCACTATAAGAAAACAGGGGGATTCTGATGGCCGAAATCGTCAGAAATTCGTCGGAATAGACCGATTCCGACGAATTTCTGACGAACCAATTCGTCGATATCATTTTGTCGGAAAAAAAAATATTCGTCGGAATTTCGTCAGACCTTCCGACGACTTTCTGACGAATACCGAGAAACGTCATTCTGACGAACTTTCGACGATATTCCGATGCGGACACACGAGACCAGATTTCATCGGAAAAACTATATACCGACGGAGCACGTTCCTCGGACTATACCGACGAACGGAGTCCTTTTCCGACGAACGTAGTCCTCGGAAAACACCGATGGACTATGGTTCGTCGGAATATACCGACGGACAATGGTTCGTCGGTATTTTTCGAGGAATCCTCTCCGTCAGTATTTTCCGACGAACCATAGTCCGTCGGTATATTCCGACGCCCACAATTCGTCCGAATATATCAATTTTAAAAATGAATTAATTTTGTATTTTTATATATTTTTTTTATTAAAAATTAATTAAGAAATAAATAAAATCTGAAATTTAAAACTAATAATATTATAGAGTTTAAATTCATACAAACCGAAATAGAAAAAAAAACATTCAGAAAGTTTAAAATTCACACAAACCGAAATAGAAAAAAAAACATTCTGAAAGTTTTAAAAAGCAGAAAAAAACTAAGAACTCGAAGACATCAAA
>NW_013623050.1:0-755 GCF_000695525.1 Brassica oleracea var. oleracea
GAGGATATTCTTGACTGTTGTCCGGTGACTTTCACCTGGATCAGATCGGTATCGACTCATCATGCTCAAAGCACATGCAACATCTGGATGAGTACAGATCATGTCATATATGATAAATCCTATAGCGGAAGCACATGGGATTCTACTCTTTCTCTCTCGCTCATCGTGTGTTGAAGGACAATGAATCTTGCTAAGAGTTATGCCGTAAGACATTGGAAAAAAGTCTTTCTTGGAATCATGCATCTTGAATCTATGTAAGACCTTATCAATATAAGTATCTTGAAATAATACAATAGTCTTATTTAATCTATTGTTTGGGTCGAAAATGGTTACGACGAAGTTAACGTCCAAATCCCCGAAGAAGAAAAACGTAGAAACCTTCTTCGACAAACACTTTTTCGAAATAGATTCTTCTTTACGAAAAGCTTTGCGGAGGAAACGCGTGTCATCGGACAAAGAGCTCGAAAAGGATCGTTACGCAGCGACCGAACACGTGCTCCAATCGGTCGCTACGTAGCAACCGAGTTCGAGCCAAGGCTCGGTCGCTACGTAGCGACCGTACGTCCATCCCACTCGGTCGCTAAGTAGCGACCGAGCTCGAGCCGGAGCTCGGTCGCTACGTAGCGACCGAGCTCGAACCAATGTTCGGTCGCTACGTAGCGACCGAGCGCTTGGTCGCTACGTAGCGACTGAGCTCTTCCAAAACGTCGATACAACATTAGTCCATGCGTTCTTGTGTACCCTTCGATGCTATC
>NW_013623051.1:0-755 GCF_000695525.1 Brassica oleracea var. oleracea
TTATATCATATATTTTTAAGCTATTAATATATGTTTTCAACAGTGATCAAAAGATAGCTTTCTGCCTTTGGGGAAAGTTTGCTGAAGCAATACACAGTTTCAGCCAACAAGCTGGAGAAGAAATTGTAGTATGCTAAAATCGGGACCTATCGAAGTAATCTTATATCATTTTCTTTAGATTTAAAATAATACAGTGTTTATTATTTTTCTTGAATGAGAGTTTTACTGATTTTTTATTACTATTGATAATATGCAGTTCAAATATCCAATGCATTTGATGCATCTCAGGTCTATTTCAACCCACCAATAAAGGAGACGGATGAGTTTATGAAAAGGTTTTGATAACAGATTAATAAATTAGATAAAGCTTATGGAATATTATGACGAATCTATGTTAATTTATGTTTTTACAGGGTTGAACCGTCCAATGCTTTGACAACATTTCAATCCGAAAAAAAAGACAAAATGGAGAGGGAATTAAGCCGTGATAAGTGGTTGCTTTTCCCACAGAAAGACATTGGAGAGCTTCTTGCATCAACTCAGGTTATATTTATATATTCAATATATGTTTTAGCAGTGATTTATTTGTCAAACACTAATTTGTATATATTATAAATGTAGATTGGGCAATGCAGAATCATTAGCACAATCTATGCTATTGATAAGGATTGGGGATGGTACTATTTTGGATGCAATGCTTGCGAGGGAAAAAAGGTTCTTCCGTTTTCAACTTCAGTGAAAACAGTGAACGGAAA
>NW_013623052.1:0-754 GCF_000695525.1 Brassica oleracea var. oleracea
TTTTTTTTTTTTTTTTTTTTGATCAACATATCTATCTATCTTTATCATCGCAAAATCTTTTGATTTTTCCGTCTAACCTTTTTTCTATATTTTAATGGTAAATCTAATATTTCTGGGAAAAAAAGAAAACAATAATCTTCTCAGAGAGATCTCAAACGAAGGAGGAGGAGGAGGAGTGACGATCATCACCATCGGAACATCGAACCATGTCTAGCGACAGCGACGAAGATGAGCTTCTTCAAATGGCGTTGAAAGAGCAGGCTCAGAGAGATCTCACCTATCAGAAACCTCCTTCCTCTTCTTCTAGCAGGCCTGTTGCCAATCTGGTCCTGCAGCCACGTCAGCACAAGGCGTCCCCTGCTAGGAAACCGTCTATGGATGAGCCGGAGGTGGAGTTGCTAAGTATCTCGAGCGAGGATGATGACGTGGAGAGGGAAAGGGAGAGAGGAAGAGCGAAGAAGGAGGATGATGGAGGAGGAGCTTGGGATGGTGAGGAGCCTGATTGCTGGAAACGTGTCAATGAAGCTGAGGTACGCACGTGGAATTAGATATAAAGCTATATAATAAGGACATTTACGTGGAATTAGATGTCTATTAAACTTACTTAAACTCTGATCACGTTTTGGCAGCTTGCACGTAGGGTTCGTGATATGAGGGAATCAAGAACCGCACCAGTGGTTCTGAAACTTGAGGATAAGGCACCTGAGCCTGGCAAGAAAGTGGTTCTCACTAGTTTGCAGTCACTCCCTCGTGG
>NW_013623053.1:0-754 GCF_000695525.1 Brassica oleracea var. oleracea
ACGAAGTGTCTCCGGACCTTACCTAAAATGCGTTCACGGCCTAGTAGCAATGAAACTCATGAAGGAAATGCACGACGGTTCCTGTGGAAACCATTGCGGAGGCAGAGCCTTAGCCATCCGAATAAAAAGACAAGGCTACTTCTGGCCTACCATTATCGCAGATTGTGAGGTCTACTCCTCATCGTGCGACAAATGCCAAAGGCATGCACCGATCATACACCAACCAGCGGAAAAGCTGTCTAACATATCAGCTCCCTACCCATTCATGAGGTGGTCTATGGACATTATAGGTCCATTAGTACCTTCAGGGAAAGGAAAGAAGTTACTAAACCTCCTGGTCCTAACCGACTACTTCACGAAATGGATTGAAGCCGAAGCTTTCCAACAAATAAACAGATTCGAGGTCGAAGGATTTGTTTGGAAAAACATCGTATGCAGGCATGGCGTCCCATACGAAATCGTAACCGACAATGGAGGACAGTTCATATCCCACGACTTCAAAAGTTTCTGCGATAAATGGAACATCCGCCTCACCTTCTCATCACCTCGGCGACCTCAAGGGAACGGACAGGCGGAGGCTGCCAACAAATCAGTTTTAGCAAACCTCAAGAAACGCCTAGGAGCCCAAAAGGAGCTTTGGTCGGAAAAACTACCCGAAGTACTATGGGCCTGCCGAACCACCCCACGAAAAGCTACAGAGGATCCTGGAAACCACCGCAGGTAGCCTCAGACGGGAGCTCTGCACCTCAAATCC
>NW_013623054.1:0-754 GCF_000695525.1 Brassica oleracea var. oleracea
ACGCTTTTCCTCTTCTGCCCTTAAGCCGCCATAGCATAAAAATGGAGTTCTTCCATTTTTTCTGATCTTCGTAATTATCTTCAAAATTTCGTATTTATCCGCGGAAACTTGACATTTATCTTTCCTTTCGAACCAAGCTTAAACCGTCATGCGGCTTACGGGTTGTTGGTTAAGAAATCGCAAGTTGGGCCTCGAGTCATGTCTTAGGTCCCCTTGGGCCGTCTTTCGACTCGAAGCGTTTATTACGGCTTCTTTCGATAAAGAATGAACTTTCCGCGGTTTTTACGGTAAATTTTGATCGATAACTTAGAATGGCGGGGAATCGTGAAATGGGTTCGCTACGGTCTTCGGGAGATAGCATCGAAGGGTAGACGAGAACGCATGGACTAATTTCGTATCGACGTTTCGGAAGAGCTCGGTCACTACGTAGCGAACGAGCTTGTGGTTCGAGCTCGGTCGCTCGGTCGCTACGTAGCGACCGAGCGGAATGGGCGTTTGGCTGTTATGTAGTGACTGAGCTTTGGCTCGAACTTGGTTGCTACGTAGCGACCGAGCAGAGCACGCGTTTGGTCGCTGCGTAACTATCCTTCTCGAGCTCTTGTCCGATGTTTCGCATTTCTTCCGCAAAGGTTTTTCGTAAAGAAGAATCTATTTCGAAAGTATATTTGTCTTGTCGAAGAATTTTTATATGTTTTTTCTTCTTCGAAAATTTGGACGTTAACTTCGTCGTAACCGTTTTCGACCCCAACACCGA
>NW_013623055.1:0-754 GCF_000695525.1 Brassica oleracea var. oleracea
AAAATATTGTTTTAATACATAGTTGCATCCTTAACTAACATATGATGGTGTTGAAAGAGGTTTGGAGCCTTGGGTGTCTCCGTTTTTCAAGAAAATGGCGATTTTACAGTGATTATACCACTGATTTTTGGAGTGTTATGAGGTTTTACTAAATTAATTAATAAGAATTATAACGATTCTCATATACCGTGAAAGAGAGTTTAACATACACTAAAACAAATGTAGAATATGGTTTGAAATTTTAAAATAATACTAAAAAGTTAAGGATTCAGTATATAGAGCGTTTATTGTAAAACTCAATATTTTCGTAGTGGTTAACACATAGATTTTGAAAAAAAATAAAAAAATATAACAATATTGCTTTAATGCATAGTTGCCTCTTGTATTAATATACGGTGATAGTCAAAGAGATTTGAAACCTTTGTTGTCGTCATTTCTCTTGAAAATAGCGATTTAATAATGGTTAGTCCACTAATTTAGGAAGTATATGAAATTTTACTAAATTAATTTATAAAAAAAATTGAATGATGCTCATTTACCATGAAAGCAAGTTTAGCATACAGTAATACAAATGTAGAATGTGGTTAGAAATTTTAAAATAACACTAAAGATTATAGGATTCGGTATATAAAACATTTACCAAAATTCAATATTTTTGTAGGGGTTAACTCGTGGATTTTGAGAAAAAATTCAAAAAATATGAAATGTGAAAATATTGTTTTAATACATAGTTGCATCCTTAACTAACATATGA
>NW_013623056.1:0-754 GCF_000695525.1 Brassica oleracea var. oleracea
GAACGAAAACGATTTAGAGTGATGTAATATTGATGAGAACAAAAACGTTTTAGAGTAATGTAATATATGTAACAAATGTTGTATTTCTCTATTGTAATGTATGTTTAAATAAATATTGTTTTTATATCATCTTAACGTATGTGTAACAAATGTTGTTTTATATAATATGTATTTCTTTAGTTTTTAAAAATTTATTTGGAGTTTTAGAGTTTAAGTTGGAGAAAGAGTAAGAAGAAGTAAAGAACAAGATGATGACATTAGATGAGAACGAAAACGATTTAGAGTGATGTAATATTGATGAGAACGAAAACGATTTAGAGTGATGTAATACGAATCCTGGTAACTTCGTCGTAAATGAAAAAAGACGGGCCTGGTAACTTCGTCGTAATATTACGTGGAGTTTACGACGAATTCATTTCCTATATATTGAGACGCCGCAGAACGAGGCTGCCTCGTTCATTCCTCCCAAACTCCTTTGCTCTCCCTCTCTCTTCTATTTTTTTTTTAAGTTAGTTTAGGTGATTAATTAGTTAGGTAATTAGTTTAGGTGATTAGTTAGATAATTAGTTTTGGTGATTAGTTAGGTGACGGAATAATAGTTTAGGTGATTAGTTAGGTGACAGAATAATTTTTTAATTATGTATTAATTTTTTTAGATGACTCCTAGGAGGAAACCAAGAGCACCTACTTATTCTCAGTTGTTTGGTGATGGTTCCGGTACATCTTCTTCCGGTCCATCATCTTCCGATGCAGT
>NW_013623057.1:0-754 GCF_000695525.1 Brassica oleracea var. oleracea
AGGTTCAGGACTCGACCGGCCCGATTCAGTTCAGACTCAACCAAGCCAGACGTCTCATTTCCACATCCGAGCTTGGATCAGATCCCATTTCCATTTCATTCACTCCAACTCTTCATGGTTCTGAGAACTAGCCAACATCAGAAGGATTGGTATGCTGTTGTACTCTTTTTCCTTATCGGGTTTTGTCCCACTGGGTTTTCCCGAAAGGTTTTAACGAGGCAACATGCAAGCATACTATGAATTCTGGTTTAGGTCTTCTCAAACCGACAACCCGTTGTCTGGTTTATCTTTATTTTTTTATTTTTTTATTTGGTTAAGACTTTGGGCTTTTGTTTCAGCCTTATTTTCGGCCAGCATGTTTTTAGGCCTTTTTATTTTGAGACCCAAAAGGGAAAAACCCTTTATAACTCTATGTGTTAGGCGATTTTTGGCCACATACCTTTTATGAAATAATTTTGCCTTTGCTAACTCAGAAACCCTAAGTCTTTTCCCTGTGAGAAACAGAGAGAGCAGCCGAATCTTATCGAGCTCTAAACCACCAAGCTTGTGGCGATTCTTCACTTCCATCCCATCCACCGATTTGTCTTGAGAGTGATACACATCCAGCAAGAATCCCATATCTATCCACCTCCATCCACTGTTCTTGTTGAGAGAGACACACATCCAGCAACAAGGATCCATCCACCATATCTCTATCCTTCTCTTACTTGTTCATTCTTGCATCATATAGTTCTAGAGTTCCATTCAATTTAAA
>NW_013623058.1:0-559 GCF_000695525.1 Brassica oleracea var. oleracea
ATAAATCATTGAGAATATCCACATATTATTTTAAAGCACCAAAATATATCAAATTACCATTTTAATTATTATTTTAAAAATTTCAAGATTCTTAAAAAATGTTTATTTCAAAATAAAAAGGAAATTATTATTCAATTTAGTGAAAATGCAAAATTATTAAAGGAATCAATTTGATATATAAAGTAAACCTTTGAAAGACCAACATAAAATCAACTAACAAAAAAAATCTTAAAGAATACAAGATTTTAAAATAATAAAAAAAATATGAATCTAAAGCACTTTTCATTACATATGAATCTAACAAAATATGATTTCAAAATGGAAGCTATTTATTTCAAAAAAATATGAATAATAAATTTTGTAAGCAAAATTGCCAAATAACTAAAAGAATCAGTTTATTATAAGAAATAAATGTTTGGAAGATCAACATAAAATTAAGTAACAAAAATAATCTTAAAAATATAAGGATTTCAAATAATAAAGACAATGTAAATCTAAATCACTTTTTCATTACATATGAATCTAAATAACATATGATTTCAAAATTGAGGATATATAT
>NW_013623058.1:589-754 GCF_000695525.1 Brassica oleracea var. oleracea
GATAAAGTAAATAAAAATATTATTAAAGATAATTAACTTGATATATAAAATAATTATATATTTGAAATTAAACAAAAAATTAACAAAAATAAAAATATTGAAAAAGAAACAAAGTTTCAAAAAACATATTTATAAATAATCACGTATGTAAAAATAAATAAAAAT
>NW_013623059.1:0-191 GCF_000695525.1 Brassica oleracea var. oleracea
GAATTTAATAAATTAAATTCACCACCTATAATGTTCTGTAAACTATAATTGAAAATTCTCTAAAATTATATTTTAAGCATAATATTAATATTATTTAATTTAAGTTATTTTAAGCATAATATATGTTAAACCAACTTAAATTATATTTACAATAGGACCATCCTAAACCGGTTAATAAACCAAAAACAATA
>NW_013623059.1:246-754 GCF_000695525.1 Brassica oleracea var. oleracea
AACGCTTGAATGGTTATTAACTGTAATGGTTTGATCATGAAAGAGTAATATGAATATTAACAATAAAATTATGGATTAGATTAATTTAAATTTGTAAGAATACCTTTGACTCTATGAAAAGCAATTCAATTCCCATGAATAAGTTTGTCTTTTGGAAGTTGCGGGTTTCCCAACAATGAATCCACCTAACAAAAAGTTCGTTGTTATAAAAAATCTCAGGTCATTAAAGGTTTTTGGAACGGCAAGAGTTGATGGTGGAACCATTTTTTTGCTCGAGTGCTTTGAAGTTTTATAGGGACTTTGATGTTGATGGAATAATGAATTTTATAGGGGTTTTCTTGATGTAAAACTATACATTTTTTTTATTTAATGTGGTATTTCTATTTTTATATAATTTACTACCATTTTAAGATAGATGTACATTTTAAGATAAATATTTAAATCTTAATGTACTTTTTCCATTTTTAAAATGTTTATTTCCATTTCTTATATTTTTTATTTACGTAAT
>NW_013623060.1:0-754 GCF_000695525.1 Brassica oleracea var. oleracea
TAATTAGTGACTCTTTGCAGGTTTGACTAAGTTTTTGTTAATTGTTTTAGAATATTTATTTGTTTGACAGAAAAAAAAATTTGATTTTTTTTTTGCCTTTCGATGAACATACTTATTTTAATCCATTGCAATTTTAAAAAGTATGTATGCATTCATTAAGAACTTAATAAATAACAAATTTAATACTTGTAAAATAAAAAGGTTACATTTCAAATTAAAAGATTACTTTCCAGTTATAATGAAAGTCGATTTGTCTATTTTTTCTTTGATCAAAGTCTATTTGTATATATAACACATAAAATGTATAAAAAGAAAGTTAAGTATTAATTAAACACCCTATGATTAACCTGATTCTATCCAAACTGTATTTGGTTGCTGTTAGATTATAAAAAAATTGTGTTTGTCATAATGCAATAGATATTTACTGTTTCTCTGGTACCTTTTTAAGTAGCTCACAATGTTCACTTTTACGATGAGAAATCTGATGCCCCTATAGCTTCAGATAGTTCTTTAAGTCGGCTTCAAAGAAACAACATATAGCGAAGTCAAATCATTGATCATGGATTTTCGAATTGGGATTATCTAGTAACTAGTTACGGGGATCAAGCCGCTAGTATCAAACTGATTAATAATAATAAAAAAAAATTATTTTTGTCATAATGCAATGGATATTTACTGTTTCTCTGGTACCCTTTTAAGTAGCTCATAATGTTCACTTTTACGATGAGAAATCTGATGCCCCTATAGCTTCAGA
>NW_013623061.1:0-754 GCF_000695525.1 Brassica oleracea var. oleracea
CAGTATTTACATATCAAGAATCCTCGTGACCTTTGGACAGAATTAAATTCCAGATACGCTATGGTATTATTACCAAAGGTCAAACATGAATGGATGAGTCTCAGATTCCAAGACTTTGAGACAGTGGCCGAGTTTCACTTTGCCTTGTCCAGGGTCGTGTACCAACTGAGATTATGTGGAGAAGAGGTAACAGATAATGATTGTCTATTCAAGACATACTCCACATTCCATCCAGAAGATTTGTTGTCAAAACATATCTACATAGAAAGAGGTTCTACCACTTACAATGACCTGATCTCTTGCCTAACGGTGATTGAGAATGACAAGGTACTAAAGAAAAGCAGTGAGATGAAATATCCTGAGGAAATAGATCAAGATGAATCCAAGGCAGCTGTGTCCAATGCAATAGATGGACAGGCCGGCTTATCTATTTAACTAAGAGGGATCTCGACATTTTATTTTAAAGTCATTGTTTTGTGATTTGCTTTTAACCTACTTGATGGTTCACGATTTTACATATACAATGGAATTGGTTTTGAATTCATTGTCTTGCCTGATCTTACTTGAACATATAAATGATTTTAAAGAGTTGCCTAAAGGACATAAAACCAAGTAAGAAATCATGAATAGGTATAGTAAGCATAGTAAAGAAACTATGAGGCATTGCCTTAAAAGGCATTAGACACACCCAAAAGAACATGTGACCGATTGAAGTTATAATGTATGGTTTCCAAGTAGAAACAATGGGTAAGGA
>NW_013623062.1:0-754 GCF_000695525.1 Brassica oleracea var. oleracea
TTTTGGTGCAGGGAGTTCAATGTTAGAGATTAGAGATACTTCAAATATTGAAGTTCTAATCAAAGTCGGTTTAGCCATGTTAAGGATTGTTAATTGTGCACTTGATGTTGTTTCAATCTCGGGATGCATATCACTCTTTGTGGTCGTTAATTCCCAAGGCTTCGTCTCAATTTTCAGCTTGATGGTCGTTGAGTTTAGAGGACTACTTTACGTCATTGGTTGTTTAAGCGTGGTGTTTGCCCCTATCTTT
The DNA here is from genome assembly GCF_000695525.1 of Brassica oleracea var. oleracea. Taxonomy (NCBI): domain Eukaryota; kingdom Viridiplantae; phylum Streptophyta; class Magnoliopsida; order Brassicales; family Brassicaceae; genus Brassica; species Brassica oleracea. The sequence continues at coordinate 251 of NW_013623062.1, forward strand.
ATTTACTGTATTTGCTTCCTTGTAATAATTGTTTCTTTGGCCATGATGGCTATGTTATCATGTTTTGTGAACACTTTCTCCATTCCAAAAAAAAAAAAAAAGAGATTACTTAAGATAAAACACCTTAATTATGTATTTTTTTGCACCATGTCCAGAAATAAAAACTTAAAATTTAAATTATATTTTAAAATAAATTTTTGTTACTTTTTAGATTTTATTATTTTCTTAGAGAAACTTTAACCCTATTACCCCAAATGAGTTTCTTAATGCTTTTTTAATTAATTGATTGTACCTTTTTGTACTTAAAAACTTTAGATAAGAAACTATGAAAAATGTGTGCTCCAATGGTAGTTTCTTAAATAATTCTTAATAAATTTTTTTTTAAAGATAAAATTTATTTATTAAATAAAACATGATAAAATAGAACATTTTAAACATACCTTTTAATTTTTTTAAAAAAAAAACAAGGATTACTAAAATAAACGAGAATAATTTGAAAGAAAC
>NW_013623063.1:0-754 GCF_000695525.1 Brassica oleracea var. oleracea
TTAGAAGAGCGAGTCAGGATCCGACTGGTTCGATCGTACGGTCCGATTAGATTTTCAAAACATTGGTTAATACAGTTCAATAATTAAAATATATTTTTTTAATAATGAATATCTTTACTACTAAAAACATACATATCATTTCAAACAAATCTCACACTATAAAAAATAATGAATAATAAAAACATTAAAAATCAATAGTTATATTGTGAAACAAAAAAAAAATTATACTAGATTTAAAATTTGTTAAAGATTAAAAGCCTCAAAGCGCGGGTCAAAATCTAGTTTATTTTTTATAAGTAAAACTGTGAGACCGTTAATGTTTTTTATTTTCATTTTCTAATTATTCCTTAATTGATGCTTATGACGTGTGCTAAATAATCACTATTATAGTTGAAGGACTGCCTCTGAGTTATATACATTTTTATTACTTAATGTTTTTTTAAAAACACATATGTTTTTATTATGTAGTAATCACTGTTGTGTTTATCTTTCAATTTTCATGTGAATATTTTTTAAAATTGAGCATGGTAACAACAACAAAAAAAAATCTCTGATATTTCTTTCGTTTTTATTTCCATTGGTCGGGTTTTTATGAAATGTAAAAAATATATTGTAGATGAATTTTCTATTTTTTTTTCTTATATCAATTTTCAAGTATGTTTGATATCAGGATGAAGAAGGATAAAGAGTTTCTTGTGTTTACCTTTAATGTAGATCCTTCTTTGTGAGCTTTCTTGGCAACTGCTGCAGCATT
>NW_013623064.1:0-753 GCF_000695525.1 Brassica oleracea var. oleracea
TTTTTTTTTCGGTCAGGAGATCCAAAAAAGGCGGTTGATCTGTTCAACAAGATGGTTAAGATCGGTTGCTCTCCCAATCTATCTAGTGACGTATACTAGTTTGATCAAAGGGTTTGTAGATTACGGAATGGTTGATGAAGCGTTTAGTGTGTTGAGTTTATTACAATCTAAAGGTTTAGCTCCAGATATCGTTCTTGTGAATGTGATGATGATACACACATTTTACTAAACTCGAAAGTAATGATTCGAAGAAGCTCGTAATGTTTTTATTAGTAGTTTGAAGAATAGGGAACTTGTGGCGGATCAGTATACGTTTGCTTCAGTACTCTCTAGTCTATGTTTGTCTAGAGACTTGGATCTTCGTATCACCATTGGTACTAGTTTGGAGATGGAATCTTGTCATGGGAAACTCGCTTATAAACTATCTCTGCAAGGTTGGTAACACCACAGCCGCGTTGAGAGTGTTCCGCAACATGTCTAATAAATACTTTTAGCTTTGGATTGTTATACTTATACATACACTGGGTTTCTCACTCAAGGAAAGGCACCTCGCGAGGCACTAAACATGTACTTGTACTATGAAATCATAAAAGATGAAGATCCACTCTCTCAGTTTCCAATCTTGTTCTAATTTCCAATCATAAAACAATCTTTGTCAAAGAGCTGGACACCCAAAGATGGGTGTATCATTTAAACAATCAGAGTTTATGATTCTTGCGAATGAGTCATATGTTTCTGATGAGTTTTGAAACT
>NW_013623065.1:0-753 GCF_000695525.1 Brassica oleracea var. oleracea
AAACCAAGAAAGAATCGAAGATCACCAAGGTCTTTGATCTTGAAGTGCTGGTGAAGCGTGTCTTTGATTTGATTAACCACACCATCGTCATTCCCAACAATCATGATATCGTCTACATAGACAAGAGCAGCAACAAAGGAAGAACCAGATTGCTTCACAAACAGGGTATTATCCGCCGGAGATTGTATGAAACCAGCAGATAGAAAAACTGCAGAGAGACAGTTATACCACTGGCGGGATGCCTGTTTCAACCCATACAGTGATTTGTGAAGTCGACAGACAGGATTTGGAGGCAAAGAACCAGATGCAGGAACATAGCCTTGAGGAAGGCTCATGAAGATTTCCTCATCCAAATCACTACGCAAAAACGCATTGGAGACATCCATTTGAGACATACTCCATCCTTGAATCGCAGCAAGAGCCAGGAGAAGCTTGACACTCGCAAGCTTTGCAACTGGAGAGAAAGTATCAGTGAAGTCGACACCCTCTTGTTGCGTGAAACCCTTGGCAACCAGAGGAGCTTTGTAACGCTCAATCGTGCCATCAGCCTTATATTTGATCGTATAGACCCATTTACAACCAACCACGTTCTTCCCTGGAGGCAATGACTCAACAGTCCAAGTATTGTTAGCTTCCATAGCTTGCAATTCCTCATTAGTAGCCTTCCGAAAATTAGGGGATAACATGGCTTGTTTAAAAGATGTGGGTTCTGTTTCGAGAGAGTAAGAAAGAATATAAGATTGATATAAAGGT
>NW_013623066.1:0-753 GCF_000695525.1 Brassica oleracea var. oleracea
AGTGTCAAACGTCTATTTTCATCTTAAGTAACTTCTTATCGTGTAAAGACTCTAAAACCTCGGTAGTGCAACAAAAATACTGAGGGTGGACTTAGTCACCGAATCAGTATAAATCATTAGAGCAACTCCAATGGTGGGTAGTCCTTAGGAATATAATAAATTTTTTTTTTTGCTTTTTGAATAGTTAAGGATTTGACTCTAAAATGTATGTCCAATGGTGTTACTCAATATGGAGTCCTTAGGAATTTAAAATTATTAAATTTGTAAAACATTTAAATTTAAAATTCTTATTTATTCAATGATTAAAAGCAAACATACAATAATTATACATCTTCATCATTTCCAAACTTGTTCCAAATATTTTCGATTAAATCATTTTTCAATGCTTCGTGTGTATGCCTATCTCGAACCTGATTCCGTAGACCAAGCATATTACCGAAATGTGAAGGCATGTTGTTAATATGCTCTACATGCGAACTTCTGCTCGACTCTCCTTCAAATTCCGATGTATCGTACAGAGTGTATCCACCTCGTTCATTTTCGACTATCATATTGTGTAGTATGATACATGCTCTCATAATCTTCCCTATTTTTTCCTTGTCCAATGATAGAGCTGGGTTTTTCACTATCGCAAATTGAGCTTGCAATACACCAAAAGCACGCTCCACATCTTTTCGGATTGCTTCTTGAACTTTAGCAAATAACGCTGCTTTAGGACCTTGAGGGAGTGTGATAGATTGGATAAATGTTGAC
>NW_013623067.1:0-155 GCF_000695525.1 Brassica oleracea var. oleracea
TTTCATGGTACATGGGCATCGTTTTAATGTTTTGTCAATTAATTTAGCAAAATTCATAATACTTCCGAAATTGGTGGACTAACCACTATAAAATCGCTATTATCAAGAAAATCGGAGGCAACAAAGGTTCCAAACTTCTTTGACCTTCATCATAT
>NW_013623067.1:231-550 GCF_000695525.1 Brassica oleracea var. oleracea
AGATTTTTTCTGTAAATGCTCTAATACTGCACCATTAGGAGAGTCTAGAGCATATAGGTTGCATTCACTTGCATTGGGAGCAATGATTTTAAATACCTTGTAAAGAACACTACGTTGCACCTGAGTATCCATGCACCTCTTATTCATAGTACTCCCTAAATTGGTGGGCGAACCACTGTAAAATCGCTTTTTTCAAGGGAAACAGAGACAATAAAAGTTCCAAACCTCTTTGAACTTCATCATATGTTATTGAAGGATGAAACTATGCATTAAAACAGTATTTTCATATTTTTTTGAATTTTTCTCAAAATCTATGGGT
>NW_013623067.1:621-753 GCF_000695525.1 Brassica oleracea var. oleracea
AAAATTTCTAAACACATTCTACATTTGTATTAATGTATCTTAAACTCTATTTCATGGTACATGGGCATCGTTTTAATATTTTTTAAATTAATTTAGTAAAATTCATAATACTCCCTTAATTGGTGGACTAAC
>NW_013623068.1:0-753 GCF_000695525.1 Brassica oleracea var. oleracea
AATAAAGAAATAAATTTAGTAAATCATATATTAAAATTATTAAAATAGTCAAGAATAAGCAACAATAATGAAATTATTATAGTAAACTTCTAAAAAAGTCTACTATGTTATAGTAAAATCTACTCCAAAATTTTAATTTTATTAGACTTCAAAAGAAGTCTACAGCATCGTAAATTTTAACCTAGTTACATTTTTGTCTCCCTATATAAACAAAATTAATACAGTCTCTCTCTAAAGTGGCTGCACAAGTTTTTAAAACTCTCTTCCTTCTCTCTAAAACTCTATTCCTTCTCCCTAAAATTCTCTCAATTCTTTCAAAAACTCTCTCATTTATCTTCTTTCTCTCTAAAATTTTCTCAAGTCTTTCTCACAACGTTATTTTGTCATTTTAGATATTATGATTCATGGTTTTCATCTTCCCCTTTAAAAAATGTAAGTTTTAGATCTATAGATTTTAAATGTGTATTTTTATGTTATTTATTTCTAACAATATTATCTTTTTTTGTAGGTATTATCACTCATGGATTTCATTTCTCCTCTAAAAATGTAAGTTTTATATTAATAGATTTTAAATATGTATTTATATGTTTATATTCAAATAAATTTATAGATCAAGCTCTGTGCATTAATTTGCTACTAGTTTATCTTTTAAATTCTATTTTGAAAAGTATTTTCAGATTTAAAATTATTTTCAAATTTCAAAACATATAGATTTTTTCAGATCTGAAAATTATCAGACAGTGTAGACTTCCA
>NW_013623069.1:0-753 GCF_000695525.1 Brassica oleracea var. oleracea
ATCTTTCTTCTTCCGGATCTAGAGCGTCGCTTGTGGATTCAAGTCTCTTCAGTTTGGGGTAGGTGTTAATCCTTTCGCCAATGGGTTCTTCTACCGTCGATTACGCCGGCTAATAAACCCTCTGTAACTCTAGAATGAACATAAAAGTTTAACTCCCCAGTTTAGTGAGAAAGAGGATTGAGAGGGAGTGACTTTTCATAAACCTATTAAACTACTAAAAAATGTAAATGCTGTCTCTTCCTTTGCCTCCGAAGTCTTGGAAACATAATAGTACAGTGCATAACGTGCCATAGGGGATTATAGCTTCTAGTCTCTGACACATAATCTCATAGTACAAGATACTGAGACTTTAGGTTCATAGGGCTCTTTTGGTATTAAAAAAAAGTATAAAAGTGACGGGGTATTCTCTTAATTTCGCCGATTTCTGTGTATATAAGGCCTAATTTCTCATTTTTGTTTTTTTAATTAAAAAAATAGAGTAATTGTATAATTGTGTTAGATTCGTGTTCTATAATAATGAATAGCAAATAAATGAATTATTCTAAACTTATTTTGTTTTTGTTCTAAAATATGAAAAATAGCAGAACTGAAATATTTTTACTGTATAAACGCTATTTTAGAATGATAAATAAAATGGAGTTCTGTGACACATGAACCAGTTTAAAGCAGTTTTAGATTATCATTTTTCTTATATTATAACTAGTTGTCTTCCTGCACCATGTGCAATAAAAAAATTTAAAATATTTTTTAACA
>NW_013623070.1:0-753 GCF_000695525.1 Brassica oleracea var. oleracea
ATTGATTTACTAAAAGAGATAGCTAAAGTGTAATTCAACTCAAAATATTTGAATAATTTGTAACATGGTAATAAAATTTTAAAATAAAATAAAATAATTTTTTCGTACAAATATAAATTTATTTCCAAAAACTAGTCAACTTTATCATATAGGATGCTTATTAATAAAATTAAGAGTGGTCAAATTTATCATTTAGGAAATATTATAAATTAAAAAAAATGGTCAAATTTATTATTTAGAAAATGTTATTAATCAAATAAAATTGGTCAAAATAGTAAATAAAATGTTTAATTTTATCATTTATGATATCTTATATATAAATAAGATTAAAATTGGGAAAGCAGTAAAAATAAAAGGTTATCAGTGAACACATATGTTTGTGCATAGAGATTAGTATTGTAGTTGTTGAAGGATTAAGTTGCTTGCATAAAATTGAATCAATACTTTTGTATTTTTCAAAATAGAAAGGTAATCAGTAATATATAGTTCAATGGTTTCTGCTGGTTCAATAGTTTTCTCAATTATACATATATTATTTTAATAGATTATGACCCAAAACAATTATTAAAAAGTTTTGAAATAAAAAAATATTTACTACGAAGTTACAACATAGAATTTATGGCCAGAGAACCCTTTCAAATAATTAAAATTGATTTGAATGAGACCAATCAATCCTTTATGGTATTATGTTTAGTTTTTGTGTCTTTTACATCATTAAAACATCCTTAGTCGTTTAATGTTTATCCATTACAA
>NW_013623071.1:0-753 GCF_000695525.1 Brassica oleracea var. oleracea
ATCCTAGATGCTTTTAGCTACTGTGAGACAGCCAAGGAGCTGTGGGATACTCTAAAGAAAGTGTATGGAAACACTTCTAACCTAAACCGAGTGTTTGAAGTCAAGAAGGCAATCAATGGGTTAACTCAAGATGACATGGAGTTCACTAAACACTTGGGGAGGTTCAGGTCTCTTTGGTCTGAGTTGGAGATGCTGAGGCCAAGCACGGTTGATCCAGAGCTTCTAAATGAGAGGCGTGAGCAGGACAAGGTCTTTGGGTTGCTGCTCACATTGAATGCAAGTTACAATGGTCTCATTCAGCACATGCTAAGGTCCGAGAAGTTGTCTGACCTTGAGGATGTGTGTGCTCAGATACAGAAGGAGCAGGGCTCAATGGGTTTGTTTGGAGGCAAGGGAGACTTATCTCTTGCAAATACTGCGCAATCTGACCGGGAAGAGCCTCCACAAGCCAACAAAGCTGGTTACAACAAGTATGAGGATATGAAGTTCAATGGGAATTGTGATCATTGCAAGAAGTATGGGCACAAGAAGAGTCAGTTCTGGATACTCCATCCCCAGTTGAAGCCGGCTAAGTTCATGAAGGAGAGAGAGGCAAAAGCTTACATGACTGAAGGATCAAGCGGAGCAGGGCCATCTAACCGAGGAACTGAAGTGGAGAACCGTGAAGGAAATGGAAAGGCTTTGGTGACCTATACTGGAGCTTTCCACCCCCGAGGCAATGATCAAGACTTCATCAGGAGATCCGAGATGGAT
>NW_013623072.1:0-753 GCF_000695525.1 Brassica oleracea var. oleracea
TGCCAGCCGAAATACTAACGGTTGATCTTTATCCACCAACGACCAAATGAACAAAGGGAAGACCATGAATCAAACGTAAACTGTCCGCAGGAGAGATACCGGTAAGACTGCGGTGTTGACTTTGAACAATAATTTCAGTAACGTATAGTAAATTCTCCAATTATACCAACTTTATTGTTTACATCAGGGGGGGAGCAAAAAACATAAGCCGAACAAGTGCTCAAACTGTTTTAAGGAAGTTCACAAGAAGACCAATTGCAAGGAAGTTAAGCCCTGAATAGAGGATGTAGAAAGTCTGTATTTTGATAAAAACGACCAACCTCATTTTTGAATGTATTTTTATTGTAGATCACCGATGAACCTGTGTTTGTTTAGATACGGTGTACGGAACTAGTGTTGAGGTGTACGGGCTTTTCGTACTAAATATATTATGGTTGTAGCACATATTTGTTGTACACCTATAGTTGATCAATAGATGCATAACATTAATAACAAAAGTAGATATTATACTGTTTTAAGGAAGTTCACAAGAAGACCAATTGCAAGGAAGTTAAGCCCTGAATAGAGGATGTAGAAAGTCTGTATTTTGATAAAAACGACCAACCTCATTTTGGAATGCATTTTTATTGTAGATCACCGATGAACCTGTGTTTGTTTGGATATGGTGTACAGAACTAGTTTTGAGGTGTACGGGCTTTTCGTACTTAATATATTATGGTTGTAGCACATATTTGTTGTACACCTATAGTTGAT
>NW_013623073.1:0-753 GCF_000695525.1 Brassica oleracea var. oleracea
GTCGGGAGAGACCATGCTCGGCGTAAGGGGTGCGTTTGGCGACCTCATGGGCCTCTTAGGAATCGAAATGTCTTGCGAAGGCGGAGGCGAGCCGCAAAGAGCTTTGTAGTACGCATCCTTTGCTTCTTCCTCAACTTCAAACTCTTCTTTCGGGGCGATCACCTCATTGGCAGAAGAGTCACCCGAAGATGAGTGTGAGGAAGAATTCCTCTTTGAAGATCTTTTTCTTGAAGACATTTCCTATGAGAAAAGAGAGATCTTGGAGAAAAAAATTCTATCTTGGAGGAATCTTTTCAGGGAAGAAGTGAGTAAAGAATTTGAAAATCTTACTTCCCTTACTTATACAATTTTTTTTCTTCTTTACTATTCACCTTCGATCTTTCGACAAACGATTACGTCTAAATTCCACCTAGAGCAGACCATACCGCAAGCTAGGACCTAACATCCAGGTCCACGGATCCTAGCTAGCTGGGGGGCTAACTGTTGGGGTCAAAATCGATCACGACGGAATCGATGTCCGAAAGTCCTCAGAAAAACCGAATCTCGGTCAAAACTTCAAAAGCCAAGAAAACGAATAGCCGAAACGGATCGCTCGGCGAACTCGGCTGCGACACGGTCCCGATGAGCACGACCGTGTTGCCGGTCGACCCGCCGGCGAGCTCGGCCGTGACACGAGCCAGCTCGACCGGCGAGCACGACCGTGAGCTCAGCTCGCCCGGCGAGCGCGGCCAATTCTCCGTGGACCATTCCGAA
>NW_013623074.1:0-240 GCF_000695525.1 Brassica oleracea var. oleracea
TTAGAAAAAAAAATGTAGACTGCATATAAAGTCTACTTTTTTATTTTTGTCAAATACAAAACCAACCCGTCGAATTTGAGAGTAGACTTCACAAGAAGTCTACACACCCGTAGACGTTCATGTCAATCTACTGATTGGAAGTCAAACTTGGTCAATTGCAAAACTAACCTCTTTCAAAAAAATTCAAACATGTAGACTGCATATGAAGTCTTGTTCTGAAAGTCAAATCTTGGATGAATT
>NW_013623074.1:282-753 GCF_000695525.1 Brassica oleracea var. oleracea
GTGTACAAAATCACAGTTTTTTTTTCAACTATAGAAAGCAACCCGTAAAATGGTCAATTGCAAAAACCAACCCAAAGAGTAGACCTATTTGACAGTCTACGTCTGTAAACTGAAACGAACGTCTAGATCTTCAAAGACTGAATATTAAGTCTGCATAGAAAAATCTATAAAAATGTGAATTTGTGTATTATTCATTAAGTTTTTTTTAGTTTTTTTTTTGTTTGACAGTGTGTGTTAGTTAACCCTAATGGGTTTGAGTGATTTTGAAAAGAAAATGTTTTATAATTATGAAAGTGTAATTCATTTGATTTGACAATATTGTTAGCTAATAATTGTAGACGTATTTGTAAGTCTTCGTTTATAGTTTTATGAAACATGAAATTTTTCTTTGCTGATTATGTAAACCTGGATTTTTTTGCAGGACATGGCTCAGATACCTGTTGTATACGGAGAATGGGTGGTGAAAGGCTC
>NW_013623075.1:0-752 GCF_000695525.1 Brassica oleracea var. oleracea
TTTAGTAACTTTAGATCTTTCCAAACCTTACCAACTTTGTAGCATACCCCTTCAGCAGATGCATTGTCCTTTTCAACGTAAACTCCAAATGTAAATGTTTGACCAATCAAAGTTGTAATTGCATCAGGAAAATCAGCATCTTCTTCTAGCTGTATGAACCGAAATTTAACTTAGTAATATTTTACAAAGAAATGTCATCTTTAACATGCCGATTGTCAATATAATAAAGAAATTGGCTTACTTCATCTAATGAACCATTAAGTAGGTATTCAGCAGATTGAGGAACAATCACTTTAGCAATCGAATCCAACAACATAAAAGATGATTCACCAGTGTCATCTTTAACCATCAAATGAATTTTAAATCTGTAAAGCCAAAATCAAAATCAAAATCTCAGCATTCAATATGGTTAAAAAAACAGCAAGAGTGATAAATATTAAATTATTTTCTGAACTCACTGTGGTTTTACAGAATACACCAATTTTTTGCATGTCTCACACCACCACACATATTTCAGTACATCTTTACCGTTCACTCTCTTGACAGTTTTTGACTCTTGAAAAACCTTCTTGTTGCAATCGAAGCAACCAAACAAATACCAACCCCAATCGGTATCAATGTCACATATAGTTGCAATAACTCTGCATGGTTCAACCTTCACGAAAATTCAAAATTAGGCATCAGATTACTAATTCTTAATACCAAATATATAATATTATATATAATATTACCTCAGTAGATTCAACCAACTC
>NW_013623076.1:0-141 GCF_000695525.1 Brassica oleracea var. oleracea
TACACCACTTTAATGATGGTTTATAAGATAAGGTGTATCATGAGAAAATCTAGAAGATTTTGAATAATCAAATCCTTGAAAGAAAGGATTCACAAAATTGTTGGAGTTGATGTAAATCCTCCGTGAGAATTGAAAAGAAAA
>NW_013623076.1:254-752 GCF_000695525.1 Brassica oleracea var. oleracea
GAAACTTCCACGAAAAATGAAAGTGGTAGGGTGATAAAAGACAAACAGAAAAGGTTTTCTATAGATACGGCCAGAAAGAAAATTGGGTACGTAGTTGTCGTACGCCAAATATTTAGCCGATCTATATCGAGAATCAAAAAGAAAAAGAGAAAGGAAGTATATTAAACTTCGTCTCTTATGAGCCCGAACCATTTTTCATAGCTTGAATACTCATCTTGATGATTCAGTTTTTCTGGTTGGTCCAGAAAATGAAAATAAAGTATCGATGGGATATGAGAATTATCTTCCTGAATAAGATTTTGAGATTCAGGATGAAGAAAAATATACCTGACAGGTATTGGGTCACCGTCATGACTACTAAAGGTAACAAATATCTTTCCTTTTTCAAATTAAATAAGTATAGTATCTAGTAATATAAACATATTATTGGCTCTAGAATAGCTTATGATAAAAAAGACATGCATAAGAAAAGGATGGCAAAATTATAAATGAGTGGTA
>NW_013623077.1:0-752 GCF_000695525.1 Brassica oleracea var. oleracea
AAAAAAAAAACATAAAGCAAAATAATCCCAAATTTAAAAACAGTAATAAAATATTGTATATGATTTTAATCTGAAAGGATCAAATACAGAATCATAAAAACAACTCAGTCCCTAAAACTACAAGATAAATGGTTCACTACATTGATTAAGAATATCTAAAAATTGCTCAAGATTTAACTAACTGATCTAATTCAAACACACAAAAACAATTTGTAAGACAAGAAGTGACTATTGTACCTTTGATGACACCCAAAAACAACAATCACTGGCATGAAGAATGAATATTAAAAATATCAAACAAAAGAAAGATCAAAAGAGACGGAAAATGTTGAAATTTGCAGTTAAAAATTAATTATCTTATTATCAGTTTTGGTACCAATTATTTTTAATCCAAAGGGATTCTTTGAAGTTTTTATTTACAGAAATTACATAATATCTAGCAATAATGACAATAAGTAATAGTAGTGTAGCTAATTTGTTTTTCCAAAATCATATAATTAAAGAAAGTTAATCTTATAATTAATTGTATATCATGGAACATAAACAAATGTCAATCCCTTTCTAAGTATTTTTCAAATAAATACCACATCAAAATTATTTTAAACATTAAGTAAATAGTAAAATTATATAGTGTAGTATTATGTGTTTTTCCAATAACTATTTTAGTTTGATTCTTTATATCTGATTGAAATATTATTCATTTTGTTTAACAATTATTCTTTTGTGATTTTGTAGTGATCTATAACGAAAGA
>NW_013623078.1:0-293 GCF_000695525.1 Brassica oleracea var. oleracea
ATCCGATGACTGAATCTCGCACACCAGACGTTGGGAATTCGAAGCTGGGTCGATATCTGACTAAGTCATTAGAAAAAGCAGAGCTAGAAGGGAAATGTATTCCAATAAGCTCAACCAAAAAAGATGACCTCCAGACGAAGCGTATTCCGAGACGTTCAACAAAGATTGGAGGAGTGTACACCCCAGACAAGAGATTGAAGAAGCTTTTCCAAAGCTGCAAGAAACCCAAATATACGCCCTTAGCAGACTTGGAGAAAGCGCAGTTTCAAGAGTTTCAGTCAATTCTCCGCGAG
>NW_013623078.1:325-520 GCF_000695525.1 Brassica oleracea var. oleracea
ATTTTGGACTGTCAAATGTTTAATATTGACTTTTGGTTTGTTTTCAAATTTAAGGGAATTCGAAATTGTTATTGGGATCCATGTCTCAAATAAGTTCTTCCTGTCGTTGGCGAGGCCAACAAATTGGGTCAGTACTGACGTATTCAATTCATCAGAACTTAATCCGTTTTATTCAAGTGGTTTGTACATATTTTT
>NW_013623078.1:573-752 GCF_000695525.1 Brassica oleracea var. oleracea
GCACATTTCTGTGCTAATTAGTATGCTAGTAAGGCGACATGGACGCAATTATCTGAGTCGGAGGTGCAGATTTGTAGACTACTTCAGTATTGCGGGAATCATATCAAAGTTCGCAGAGTTCGAGAAGGCCTAAGATAAATTGGGATTCAACTGGGGAGGGCTTGTCAGTTTCAGTTTCA
>NW_013623079.1:0-752 GCF_000695525.1 Brassica oleracea var. oleracea
AGATAATTATTTTAGAAATTCAATAATATTTTAAAGTATTTTGGATATATATTAAGAATTAAAATCATATTTGGTAGAAGTTTTTTTTGTGATTTTAAATGTTTCGGGTTCTATCGGATATCCATTTAGGTCCGGGTTCGGTTCGGATAATACCCATAACCCAAAATACCAAAAAACAGGATCCATTCGGTATTTTTCGGATCGGTTCGGATTCATTTTTATCGGATCGGGTTCGGTTCAGATTTTCGGGTTCGGTTTATTTACCCAGCCCTAACCCTAAGTCTAGATTAGTTAAACCAAGGTAAAATACATATTTACGTTTTAATAAAACTTATTTTGGTCATTTCTATATTGAATGCTATTTTTGTGATGAAAATTTCTCTTTCATTATTGATATTATGAATATTTTAAAAATCTAACTAAGATAGAGTGCATCCAAAATCGTAATTAATATGCATAATGTATATGTCAAACCATTTCTAATTTACGTAAATTGTAATCAATTTTCAAAAAGTGTGTTATTATAAGAATATTTCGGATAGTAATAGGCATTCAGGTTTGGTTAGGGTTTATCTGGGTTTTGGGTTTTCGGAATTAAATATTTCACTGCCATTCGGGTATTTATAAACTTTTGTTCGGGTTCAGTTTGGATCTTTACGGATTTGATTTGGATTCAAATATCTCGTTTAAATTATTTAAAAAAAGTAAAATTCATATATACTTTAAACTTCAAAATGTAAAAATAAAAATAA
>NW_013623080.1:0-277 GCF_000695525.1 Brassica oleracea var. oleracea
AGTGTCGGCCACTTGATCACTTGACTTGACACCTAAATTGTTACTTGTTTTTTCAATATTCTCCATCGAAATCCTAGATGAGCCTATGTAATCTCTACCCTCATCTACGTAATCTTCAAAAGTTGATGGTGGGTTTGCGGTACGCTGCTTGTTTGTAGATGAACCACTGCCTTTGTTTGAAGAAGGATTAGTTCGTCCACTCCTCGTTTTAGTCACCACCTCACCACGTACACCTCCATATGTTACGTTCGTTCGACCACCACCACCTACCCCTCCA
>NW_013623080.1:301-752 GCF_000695525.1 Brassica oleracea var. oleracea
CAACAAAATCATGCCATAAATTGTAATCATAATCCTCATCGTCGGCATCTTCGCCTTCCCCCAACGCATCATCTTCAGTCGTCTCCACTTTATTCTGAACTTCACATGCAGTTCCATCCACTTCACGCATCCCAAAACCATTTGAGGCATAAACTGCTTCAATTTCCGCAACTCCCATCAGAATTATTTCATCTTCGGTCAAATCAGTCTCACCGTCATTAACTTCATTCCGGGTGTGCACATCAGCAGACGTACTCCCAACTTGCATTTCGTTGCTGCTGGCAACTTCTTTGGACTTCAAAAGATTCCCCATTGGCCTCAGAAAATGGATTTTCCCATCTATTTCCTCTTTGAATGTGACAAATACGTTGATGTACTTGTCTAACTCCCATCAGAATTATTTTATCTTCGGTCAAATCAGTCTCACCGTCATTAACTTCATTCCGGGTGT
>NW_013623081.1:0-752 GCF_000695525.1 Brassica oleracea var. oleracea
TGGAGAATCACCAGGAAGTGGAATAATTCTCATAGGAGTTAGGATGATGAAGTTTATTCCACTTTCAAATCAGGTGAGCCCAGTTTTCCTATTTGGGAAAATGACAACTTCCTCGTCATTCTAATCAAACCAGGATGAATCGTGATGTAAGAAGCTGTATTTGGATACATAAAGTAGTGGAGAATCACCAGGAAGTGGAATAAATCTCATAGGAGTTAGGATGAAGAAGTTAGCCCACTTTCAAATCAGGTCATCCCAGTTTTCTTGTTTGGGAATATGACAACTTCCTCGTCATTCTAATCAAACCAGGATGAATCGTGATGTAAGAAGCTGTATTTGGATACATAAAGTAGTGGAGAATCACAAGGAAGTGGAATAACTCTCATAGGAGTTAGGATGAAGAAGTTATCCCACTTTCAAATCAGGTGATCCCAGTTTTCCTGTTTGGGAATATGACTGTTGAGATGAGAACATTTTGAGATGAGATCATGAGATGAAGTGTTGAGTAATGTATGTAAGCAGAGGGTGTGAAGTAGTGAAGCATTAGGAAGAAAGGGATTGAGGAGGCTTAGTCCGTACAATCCGTACAGGCCGTACATGAGGAGTGGCCGTACAAGTCTTGGGTAACACTCTTCACTATTCAGGATGGTTACTTGTGAAAAGGGTGATGGTAACTATGAAGAGTTACCAGCACTTGATCAGACTGTTGAGAGAAGGATAAGGCCGCGGCTTGACAGGCTGTATGCAGCTGG
>NW_013623082.1:0-752 GCF_000695525.1 Brassica oleracea var. oleracea
GACGGACGATGAAGGAAGAATGAGAGGATTCGAAATTAGAGTTGGGATTTTGGGAAAGGGAAAGTGGATCAGAGTTTTGAAATCGGGAATGAAGAGAGAATATGTGACTTGTGACTTTTCAAAAAATAAAAAATAGTCTTTTAATTATAAGATTCTCGGTTAGATAAGATATTTGGTCTAGTTTAAGGGCATGAAAGACAATACACATCCATAAAGTGTCTGACTAGCTGGATGTGTCTATATGTGTAATTCATAAGTCATAACGTGTCTTAGAATGTAAAAAAATCATTTTGTTACTACTAGTCAAAGCTTATATTCCTGTTCCCCATAATATAAAATTTTAACGATTTCATTCCTTTTAAGTGTAACTAACAGAATACTTTTTAGAGAGAGGAGTGAGAATTTGCTCTCAAGGAACCCCAAGTGGGTTAAAGTTTTCTGTCAGTAGAAAGAGTATTTTAATACGTCTTTGGTGAGTGGAGGTGGTTAAAACACGTTTTTATTTACCTCTTCATACCCTCTTTTACGGAATTCAAGTGGTTTTGCTCAAAAATCAAGATCTTTTGAGTGTTTCTGAAAGCTGTTCGTCAAGCATTCAAGTCTGGGTAGCTGGAAAAATTAACTTCTATTGGTATTTAACCTATCTGCCGGAAAAGATGTCTATTGCTATGGATAGGGCTTTAATGGCTCTGTCTCTGGAAGAAGAAGAAGAAGAGCCCTTCACTATGCCAGATCGACCGGGCTTCACTTCT
>NW_013623083.1:0-752 GCF_000695525.1 Brassica oleracea var. oleracea
ATGTTCAAATGGCATAAATAAATTTTGGTCGTTGTGTGTTTCGTATGATTAATCGGCCACCTTAGATTACGAAAGATATTCTTACAAGACTACATCCACTAGTCAAAGTTAATGACAAAGGCAAGAAAATCAGTCTCAACGACGTATAACTAATAGTGTTTATGTTTCCGTATATAGCTTACATCGATCTAATGTCATTTATCTTCTTATTTTGGAGTTATACTATGATTTATGATTTTATTTTCTCAAATTAAGTTATAATCTTTAGCTTCTATGATTTATGATTTTTATAATTCTCACGTAAGGGGACAAAAGATATTCTTACCAGACTACATCCACCAACAAGTCAAGATAATAACTAATGGTGCTTTATGTTTCCATATACAGTATACATCTAAAGTCATTTGTCTTCTTATTTTGGATTCATACTACGATTTATGGTTTTATTTTCTCAAATTAAGTTTTAATCTTGAGAATCTATTAAATATTTTGTAGAGAAAAGAAGAAATATTTTTGTAACTTGCAACAACCGCGCGTCAGCGCGCGATTGAGATAAACGCTTCACTAAAGCTAATCCAAGACTTGGCTATAAATTAAGGTTGAGAGTGAGGGTAATTTATATTCAGTATTATCACTAAATCTTTCACATTGTCTCTGACTTAAAAATGGCGATCACTAAAGCTTGTGCAAACTTCGAATGCAGGCATCAAATAGAAGCTCATCTCGGTGATAACCCTTACGATTGTGAATGC
>NW_013623084.1:0-571 GCF_000695525.1 Brassica oleracea var. oleracea
AAAAATCGAATTTATATACAAAAAAAGTTTTGTAAAATCCAAAAAAATAAAATTTATATACAAAAAACCTTTTGTAAAATCCAAAAGGACCAGGTCGGGATAGGCTGGGAGTCGATTAGCCCAAGTTGTGTTAGTTGCACAGCGAAAGGCAGTATGACACGAAAAATCGAATTTATAGAAAAAAATCGATTTTATAAATACAAAAATAATAAAAATTTATAAAAAAATTCTAAATCAATTCAACACAACAAATTATCCAACCAAATCACAATTTTAAACCTATTACACAACCAAATCACAATCCTAACCAATCACCCTAACAAAAATCTATCAAAAAACTTCTAAAATCATCAAATCTACATAAAAACCTAACAAATAGAACGTAAGAGAGTGTGATAGGGTCCTTACATGATTTGTGTAGGTTTAGAGATGATTCGCCGGAGAGATCGTCGCGAGAGAAGGGGGAGATCGCCGGAAGAAGAGAGAGTTCGCCGGAGAGGAAGAAGAGAGAAATGGGGAAGAAGAAGTGTTTCGTCTTTATAAAACCTAGGGTCCGACGGAAACTATCCGT
>NW_013623084.1:658-752 GCF_000695525.1 Brassica oleracea var. oleracea
GTGGCGGCTGGTTTGCCCGGTTAAATGAAAATATTCCGAGGAAATTGCGACGGACACTTAAATATCCGTCGGAATTTCCTCGGTATGTTCATTA
>NW_013623085.1:0-752 GCF_000695525.1 Brassica oleracea var. oleracea
ATTAATATCTTTATAAATTAATAAAAAAATTATAGTTTTGGTGTAGTTCCAACACTATTAATTTATAGAGGTTCCACTGTAAATGAACAACTAGTTTTGAATTGGTGACTAAGGAACGAAGAAGAACATTGAATTTTTTATCATTCGTAAAAAATCACTATTCACGAATAACCATTTTTATTTTTTATTCTTTCTCATTCATTTTTTTTGTAGAGAAATATAAAACAAAATTATTATTTTTTGTTACATTTGAGAAGAAAAAGTGTTCCTTTTCATTTTTATTATTTTATTTCTATACATTTTTTCTTATTCATTCTTCTGGTTCCCAAAAAAAATAATCCGGATAGTGTTCCAACTAAGAACAACACTTGTGTGTAATAAATTGCTCTGGTTGGCTTGGTTCTTTGTCCAACAACAAAGTTTCTTTTGTATCGGTCATGGGAACTGCATGGATGGCTTAAAACGTAGTTGATAAGAGTGGATCTTTATAATTTGTTAAATAATAAGTGCCATGTCAAGATCAGACGTGAGGGTCATAGACAATCATTTTCTCCAATAGATCCAAAAGTGACATAGGTAAAGTAGCATGTAACGCATAAGCTATACAATGAATACATGTAAAAACTTTTTTCTCATCTAACATAATGTGGTATACCATCAAATATAACGAATTCAAAAAACAGGTTTTTAACACACCAATTTCAAATCAGTTGCCCTGGCTATCAGATCATTTATGGATACGAACCTCGTAC
>NW_013623086.1:0-752 GCF_000695525.1 Brassica oleracea var. oleracea
CACTCTATAGTCCAATACTTTGTTTCTCTGTCTTCTCTCTTTCCAAACTCGAAAAACAACAAAAGTAACATCGTAAAAGAAAAAGACAAAACACCCACTGTTGGATGATTAAAGTGCTTATGCAAAGAAAGATTCATACTACAAGTTTATAAATAGTTGATGAAGAAATGGTAGTGAGAAACTTCAGTCACTGCCCAGTGCTGCTTTCAATACGTCTCTACAACATCGTGGCCTCACTATTGTCCCTTAATAAAAGTTGCTGCATTTCATTAATATTCGTTTCTCAAATCTCAGCTTTCAGAGAAACAGAACTCAAAACGAGTTTTTGACACGTCTACTGTTTCGACTTTGGTCCAGACAAAACAAAAACAAACAGTACAGAAGCACAATTTTGGTCTAAAACTCAGGACACATATTACATAAAAGTGAGAATGCTCTTCTCCAGAATCCACAGCACCCCTGCAAATAAAAGAAAGCATGTCTCATTTTCTGACTTTCAAACTACCAAAATCCAAGTTTTATCTGACAAATGCACTAAAAACACACTAACCTGAAACACAAGATCACTCTTCCATCTGATCTTCAGCGCCAGACTCCTTGACATCAACGGAGAAAGCGTACTCTTGGTCACAGCCTAAGTAAGAGTCGCACATGAAGTAGAGTGTGTACGACTTCTCTCCTGCTTCACTCGGTACTTGGAAATCGAGCTTCACCTTCGCTTTCTTCTGCAAGGATACACGCTTGATGGCCAC
>NW_013623087.1:0-752 GCF_000695525.1 Brassica oleracea var. oleracea
ACCATACTTCTTTCGTTTTACCACCAAACCGTGCAATTTCGCAGAAATTGTCAAGAACACCATCAATTGGATATGATGTTGGTACTCCACCATCATCATATCTTCTAGGAACTCTTTTTCTCGTACGAACAGTTGGAGCAAAGTAGTATGATGTGAAGTTAGATGTTTCGGCTGTCAAACTCCCCGCAACTATTGAACCTTCCACCTTTGCAAGATTTCTTGCTTTCCCCTTCAAATGTTTCATCTGTCGCTCATACGGATACATCCATCCGTTGTGAACAGGTCCACGAAGCAATGCTTCATACGGTAGGTGGACAACTAGATGCTCCATGACATAAAAAAATGAAGGAGGAAATATCTTCTCCAGGTTGCACAATATGATCAATATGTTCTGATGAAGTTGTTCGATGACTTCTTCCTTGAACGTACGTGTGCTAAGATCTCTGAAAAATGCGCCGATGGCTGTATATTGCAAAAGTAATCAAATTAATAACATTTCATAACATATATATGTATATATATTATAAAATTATAATTACATGTAAGTGTTTCATGGACATTTGCTTGAAGGAGCTCGGCAAAAGCAAATGGAAGTAGTCGTTGCATAAACACATGACAATCATGACTCTTCATTCCAGAGAACTTTTGACCTCGTTCAACACATCTTGACAGATTTGAAACATAACCATCAGGAAACTTAACTTCTGATGCAACCCAGTCAAACAAGGTTGTTTGGCTTCTGATGACAACCG
>NW_013623088.1:0-752 GCF_000695525.1 Brassica oleracea var. oleracea
ATAAGTAAATATATAATATAAGTAATAGAAATATTACATTAAACAAGGGACCTTTTGAGGCTCCATAGAACATAAAAAAAATATAAGAAAATATAATATTATACTAAACATTATCGTATTATTAGAATAAGTAAATATAAAATATAAGAAAAATAAATAACAAGTAAATATAGTATATAAGAAATAAAAAAAATACGTTAAGTATATATCGTAATATTATCATTGATATAAAACCAAGAAATTTATAATAAGTAAATAATATGTACACATACAACATAAAAATGGAAAAACTACTTTAAACATATGTAAGATTACTATTTTTCACTAAAAAAAAGACGGCTTATCTCCATAATGTAACATTACTATTTTGTAAAAAAAAATATTATATATAATTTCGAAAATAATAAATAATATGTAAACATACAACATAAAAAAATAGAAAAACTACGTTAAACATATGTAGATTACCATTTTCACTAAAAAAACGGTTTATCTCCATAATGTAACATTACCATTTTATAAAAAAAAAAAACATAAATATGACTATTTGTATAAGTTCTTCTATTAAACATTGTCGTTTTACATTAAAAATGGAAAAAACATTAAGATTTAAACATCTCTTAAAATATAAAATATAGATATTAACTAAATATAAAGTAAAAGAAAGAGAAATACTCAATATGTAGAAAAATTAATAATAAAAATATATTATAAATATATAAATATATGAATTATATATACAATAATAAGTA
>NW_013623089.1:0-484 GCF_000695525.1 Brassica oleracea var. oleracea
GGTCATGTGCAGTACAGATGGATGTATATTTTTGAGCGTTATATGCAGATACACATTCCGATAGTTTAGGATATATAAGTTACGATTGTTGTTTTAGTTTTTTTTGGAACATTTTTTTATTTTTAAAAACGTTTTTTGATTTTTAAAAACGTTTTTTGATTTTTTAAAACTTTTTTTTTATGATTTTTAAAAACGTTTTTTTGAAAAAAATATAAATATTTAACACCATTTTTCTTCATTTATAAATTTTAACAACATTTTTCTATATTTATAAATTTTTTATAATTTTGTATACATATATATATATATAAATCATGTATAATAAAATTTTTAAAATTTTTAATAATTTTTTATAAGTTTCCACTAATAAACTATGTATAATAAAGCGTTTTTAAAGAAAATTTATAAATATTTAACAACATTTTTCTTCATTTATATATTTTTTATAATTGTGTATACATATATATATATATATATATATATA
>NW_013623089.1:569-752 GCF_000695525.1 Brassica oleracea var. oleracea
TTAAAACGTTTATAAAACCTTTTGTAAATATATAAATGAAAACATTAAAAATAGAAATGATTTGAAAATATGTTTGATGTATTAATTTTTTTTTTTAAGGCCGAGGATGAACCCCGCCCCGCAGCCCGTCTTCGATGTAGTTCGGTGAGCAGTTCCCGTGCATCGGGATCGTCTCATGACTCG
>NW_013623090.1:0-439 GCF_000695525.1 Brassica oleracea var. oleracea
GCCAGCTCGCCCGGCGAGCACGACCGTGTTGCCGGTCGGCTCGCCGGTGTGCTCGACGTGGCACGGATCAGCTCGCCCGGCGAGTACGGCCAATTCTCCATGGACCATTCCGAACCCGGTCCCATCCCATAACCATGCATCTTCGTCCGAAGTTTCCGTAACTCAGTCTTCGGGTCCGTGGATACGACACCAATGTTCCGTCTAAAAAACATCGTCGAAAGTATTCGAGAAGTTGGGAAGGTTATGTCTCTCGAACGATTTCCTATTCTTCGTTGTAGAGGAGGTTACGGTTAACTTAACACAACCTGCCTCGGCTATGCGAAGAAACAAGGTTCCGTTGGAAGAACCATGCCTATACCAACGGCTACTTCGCGAGTAAAATCGTAAAAACGCTTAAGTCTCGATACGGCTTAAAGAGGGTCCGAATTGCGGACAACGG
>NW_013623090.1:568-752 GCF_000695525.1 Brassica oleracea var. oleracea
TAAGGAGGAGTATATAAGGAGGACCTAGGACGAAGACATCAAAAAAACTTAGCACTTAGAGCAATTTAGGCATATTTCTCCGTTTTTAATAATAGAGCTGCGACTCAACTAGTTTAGATTTAGGTCGCTAGACTAGGGAACGTACCGACAGCTCTTGTAGCCTAGGTCTTTACTTGTTGTTCAC
>NW_013623091.1:0-752 GCF_000695525.1 Brassica oleracea var. oleracea
CCACCACTGCCGACTCATCACATCACCACTTTCTCAGATCTGGAAAAAAAAAATTAATAAATTTTAAAACAGAGGAGTGTAAGAGAAGAAACAAAATATATAAATCTCACCAACGATTGTTGATGCTTGCTCTGTCTTTTTTTCATTGAGGAGATGAGAAGAAGAGAAATAGAAGAGATGATGAGAGAGGAGAAGAGGAAGCATGAAGTCTCTACAGGGACGAGAAGGAAGAAAAAAATAAAGAAATTATTAAATCAAATACATTAATTCCTTCCTTTAGATTGACACTTATCAACGACTGAGATTAATAATGAATGATCCACCTTTTACAATTTGAACCAATGAGAAAGAGTGACGAAAATTAACAAAAGATTGATTTAAGGCCATTGGATCAAAAGTTATCAATGGTCAGAGATTATCGAACTACAAACTGTGTTTTTGGTTAATAATTGTTTTAGAAATTGTAATTTTATTGTTTAACTAATTTTATTTATATAACAGTTATAAATTTTATAAAGTTATAAATTTTATAATGTTAATGATATATCACATTAACAAAAGTGTCAAGATTTTATTTTTTAATTTGAGTTTATGATATATGATTTGGGTATGGTTTATATTTGGAGTTTATGGAAATTTAGTTGACGTATATGAGTTATATACATTATAAGGGTTTGATGTTGCTTACTTGCAATAACAAATTAGGTGTTGAGACTTAAGTTCATAACTATGGTTAATTAAATTTCTGAAAA
>NW_013623092.1:0-752 GCF_000695525.1 Brassica oleracea var. oleracea
TGTTTATGAAGTTCTTGAAAATGAATTTTTTAATAATGCTGAACCGATTATAAATTTTCATATGTTATTTACGTCATTTATAAAAAAAAACAAAATCATACATAATTAATTGAAAATATTTGTCTGACATTTATATATTTAAGGATTGTTCCTTTGTTGTTCAATATATTTGTTTGAAAGAAACTGCTTGTTTATCCCATATAAACAATAGCATAGTTGTTAATTTATCATAAATCAAATGTAACTATATAATTAATGTGAGAAATTATAAAATGTTTTATGATAAAGTTAAAAAAAAAGGGTAAACTTGGACCAAAAAAACTAACCGAGCGATGAATGATTCGCTTGTCTTTCTGAGCAGCAGTTTCCTCAGTTTTCTCCTGGCTTGTAGAAGGGCTCTGAAGCTCAAACACAGAAACATCAGAGGGCGGGAGAGCGATTCATTTGGTGATGACGACATTTCGTTATGTGAAGAAGCAGTAGCATACGCAGTTTGGGTGTCGCTCAAGCTTCTCTCGATCCATGTTGTTGGCATGCTCCTCCCGCTAAACTCATCCTGCAGCAACCTCTCATTCTTGATGTCGCGCATTTCAGCTGCTTTGACGAAGAATCCTTTGTCGTACCAACTTGGCGGTGTGTCAGCAGCATCTTTCTCAAACCAAGATGGGGAAGAACTCGATAACACGCTTGCTCTGCAGCTCCGGATTCTAGTCAGTTTCATGCCTCTGACCGGTTGTGATTCTCTCTCCGTA
>NW_013623093.1:0-752 GCF_000695525.1 Brassica oleracea var. oleracea
TTGCATTTATTAATAGATCTTGAATCATTCCGTAATTTAAATGTATACAAATAAATAAAATTATTTTAAATAACACTATTTTTATTTTAGTTAAATTTTGATTTTGGTATAAGAATTTTAGATTGGTTCGGTAATTAACTTTCAGATGTGTTGAATTACATATATCGCTCTAAACTGAATTACAATATTTCTGATAATAATTCATCCAAATCAGATTAATTTTTTTCATTGCATTTAGTTAAGTTCTTTATCTAAGATATGAAACTATATTTTCATAAAATTATATGAAATTAAATTTTAAGGATATTTTTAATTAATGTACTTTTACTAAAAAATAACCATCTAAATAAATGCAAGATAAATAAGTATATTCAAAACAATTACTTATATAATTAGATAGAGATCAAATAATTATTTATTTTCAATTACAAGATAAATATTTTAGTAGAGGTATTTACTTACAATATAATAAGTTTGTATATTATAATTATATATTTTTTAAAAAAATTATAAATCCATTGTAACTTAGATAGGTTTAGAGTAATTTTAATAACTAAATAATTTACCGGAAAATATTATGTAAATTATTTTGTTGTTGCAAAACATACAATCTTGCAAACATAAATTTGACTTCGCCACAAGCATTAAACCAAACATTCAAAAATAAAACATATAAAATTTTAACCTTAAACAATATCCTATTACTTTTTTTGTAACTTAACAATATTCTATTACTTTCGTTATAAATTTAG
>NW_013623094.1:0-751 GCF_000695525.1 Brassica oleracea var. oleracea
CTCCCCCTCAAGATGGTGGGACTGAGGTGACACCAATCTTGTTGCATAGTTGTTGAAAAGCTTTCCGTGGAAGAGGTTTGGTAAGGCCATCGGCTAGCTGGTCATGAGATGAGACATGAGTGACACGAAGCTGGCCGTTTTGTATTTGTCCTCGCACAAAGTGGTAGTCGATAGCAATGTGTTTCATCCTTGAATGAAAGACTGGGTTGGCGCACAGGTAAGTGGCGCCAATATTATCGCAATACACTGTAGGGGCAGAAGGAAGATAGACACCAAGTTCTGTCATAAGAGAGCAGATCCAGCGTAGTTCGGCAGCAGCATTAGCGACCGCGCGATATTCAGCCTCAGTGGAGGATCTAGCCACACCTTTCTGTTTGTGTGAAGTCCAAGAAACCGGCTGACTCCCAAAGTAGATGATAAAACCGTTTGTGGATACATAATCATCAGAGTCCCCTGCCCAATCTGCATCTGAGAACCCATGTAGGCGGGGATTTGCATCTTTACGAAGGAAGATCCCATGTGTCAAGGTCCCCGAGAGATAGCGCAGCACACGCTTGACAGCTTGCCAGTGATCTGTTGTGGGCTGGTGCATGAACTGTGATAATCTATTAACTGCATAAGATATGTCAGGGCGCGTCAAAGCAAGGTACTGGAGGCTTCCAACGACCCGTCGATATTCATGAGGATCAGGCAAGACTGTACCCGAACGCAGAGAGAGTTTTGGAGATGACGCCATCGGTGTGGAGACAGG
>NW_013623095.1:0-751 GCF_000695525.1 Brassica oleracea var. oleracea
TTACGACGAAATAGCGAGCAGTTACAAAGGCCCGTGTTTTTTTACGAAGAAATTGCGAGAAATCACAAAGGCCCGTGTTTTTGTTTACGAGGTATTAACGACGATTTTGCCTACGTGGAATTAACGAGGCTTGCTTTCCTATAAATATAGTCACAACTCTCATTCTCAAACCACACATAAACTTCCAAATCACACACCTATCTGAAATCACATTCCTCAGCAAAATCATATTCAAATTATAAATATTTGAAAAAAATAGGAAAAGGATGAGATATTAGAATTCATGTGGGCGAGACTTACGTATTATAATTGCTGGAAGTCTTGCCACATGTTATTCTGGTATTTTGATCATTTTCCTTTTTTCTAGTTTTTACACTACGAGGTATTTACGACGATTTATGCTTACGTGGAATTAACGTGTTTTATGTTTAAATCTTTTTACGTGGTATTTACGACGATTTCTGCTTACGTGGTCTTTACGACGATTTCTCGTTACGTGATCTTTACGACGATTTATGCTTACTTGGTATTTACGACGATTTCATCCTACGTGGAATTAACGAGTGTTATGTTTAAATCCCTAGAATCCGAAAACGAAACCCGAAACCCCATACCCGAAACCCCAAACCCTAACCCCCAAACCCGAAACCCGAAAGCCCAAACCCGAAACCCGAAAGCCCAAACCCGAAACCCGAAACCCCAATCCCGAAACCCAAAACCCGAAACCCGAAACCTCATACCCGAAACCCCA
>NW_013623096.1:0-751 GCF_000695525.1 Brassica oleracea var. oleracea
TGTTGACCGGCTCCTGTTGCTGCCACCACACGCTTGCAACCAAGCCGCCGGGCTATCATCGCTTGACCGAGAGCATTGTTGATTTTATGGGACCCACAGTGGCTAAGATCTTCCCTTTTCAGGTATATTTCGGGTCCACCTCCGGTGGTTTGAGATATGTTCTTGTAGTGTTCGGTTAAACGTCCGGCGAAGTAGAGCGGCGTTTCTCTTCCTACGTAGTCTCTTAACGCTGTGGTAAGCTCCTCCTAATTACAATTAAAAGCACACATAAGAAAACATTGCACTGATTAATTATCATGCTTAATTTAATACATGTGAAATTTACATGCTAAATGATGACGTCATTAAGTTATTTTCTTACATGTGACACTATGTTGCCTTTTTATTAATGAGATTATTGAAGGAGTTTCTCAAATTTTGAGAAATTAAAAGTATTATTTTATAAATATTTTATTTTGTAATTTTTTGAATTTTTTTGTGAGAGACACCATTGGTGCCTTATGTGAAAAGGAGGTAATGTGTCGGGATGTACGTTATTTTTATTGTTTGACAAGGACAATACTAAGTAGTCTCAACTGTAATGTTTCCAGTCCTCTTGTCTTTTTGGATTATGCCAGCTGATTTCGAATCTATAAACCATATATTTGTTCTATGATTATGTTTTCCGGTGTTGATAAAAAATGTCTACAAAAAAGATCTGTCTTTAGGTTATGTAAATTAATCTATTATCTTCATAACCTAAAGGTCAAAT
>NW_013623097.1:0-751 GCF_000695525.1 Brassica oleracea var. oleracea
CTTCCTGATGGCTATCATCGGGACGGGTGACGTATGCGGATGCTATGTTGGCCTAGCTGGCCTAGACCCATGTTCTGGAACAGTCCTTCAATGTCTGCTTGGATTCCCAATATTGTCATCGTCTCATGACATGCTAGTTGTGTAGCCAGAACGGCTACCTTCTTCATGTTGTTGTAGTGGGTGGTATCAGACTTATCCCACTTCTTTGGCCTTTGATTCTCTCGCTGAGACGAACCCTCTTCTTGTGTGTTCTTCTTTGCTGACATTTTCGTGCGCTTCATTCTCTACAAAATAGAATCATTGCTCTCAACATGGTTATAATCAATTAAGAACTCAAAGCAACATGAAAATGAAAAGCGAAATCGAGTTGTGTGTTTTTGTTCAGAAACGCATCGATCGATGCGTTTTTAAAAAAACATACAAGATTTTCCGAGGACATTCTGAGGAACAATTGAGATTCTCGATCGATCGATGGGATACTCTATTCGATCGATCACAATCTTACGGCCCGGTCCATCTTTGTAATCGATCGATTTGTTTATGTTCAGAAACGCATCGATCGATGTGTTTTTAAAAAAACATACAAGATTTTCCGAGGACATT
This sequence comes from Brassica oleracea var. oleracea, assembly GCF_000695525.1. NCBI lineage: Eukaryota > Viridiplantae > Streptophyta > Magnoliopsida > Brassicales > Brassicaceae > Brassica > Brassica oleracea. Next base: position 604 of record NW_013623097.1, read on the forward strand.
CCGAGGAAAAATTGAGATTCTCGATCGATCGATGGGATACTCTCATCGATCGATCATAATCTTACGGTCCGGTCCATCTTTGTAATCGATCGATTTGTTTATGTTCAGAAACGCATCGATCGATGTGTTTTTAAAAAAACATACAAGA
>NW_013623098.1:0-751 GCF_000695525.1 Brassica oleracea var. oleracea
TTAGATGACTTACATGATTGGGGAAGAGATTTGGAGGATTTGGGGTCAGAGTCGTAGATTTTTGAGAGAGAGAGAGGAGTAAGACCGTGAAGATTGCAGAGGAGAAGAGAAAAAATGAGGAAGAAGAAGAAGGGTCGGGCTTATGTATTAAAAATAAACCGACGGACAGTTTCCGTCGAAATTCGGTCGATTCTATTTTAAGTGGTTAATCAAATAAATTTCGTGAATTTTCTTCCCGGGTAAAGTGAAAAATTCCGACGAAACCTGTTCGTCACATATATTTCGTCGGAATTCCGTCGGAATGTTTCGAGAATATCGCGATTGGTCGGGGTTAGAGTCCGTCGGAATTTCGTCGGTATTTTCCGTCGGAATTTGGTCGGAATTTTCGACAGATTTCCGACGGAATTTAGAAAAATAAGAATTTGGGGTTTCAAAACAACAGTCTAATGATCACATAGAAATCTTTGATAGTATGTAAATGATTTATAAGAGGTTTAACTAAAATAATTACTTGTTTCACTCGATATTATACAAAATCAAAATCTAGTCTTATATTACCGTAATATGTTTGTATAAGTATATAAGTGTTATTGAAGGATGTTACGAATACGTTGATATGTATACGTAAATAATTTTTTTATATGAAAAACTTTAACGGTGTGAACTAATTTCATAATATAAATTTATATATGTGTTATTTGGAAATTTTAAGTATCAAATTATACATTTATAATAACTTTGCAAATCTAAA
>NW_013623099.1:0-751 GCF_000695525.1 Brassica oleracea var. oleracea
GACGTTGGCTGGTGCGTTGGCCGCGGATACGTCCGCTGCGGGAGTGTTTAGGTCAGTGCCACTGCTTTCGTTAAGAGGAGTCTGCACGTTATCCGCGTCGTCAGTTGACATGTCTGGTTGAGCATGATGTGGTTGAGAGTTAGATTGATCCGTACCCCCCTCCTTCTAGTGCCAAACTGTGGGAACTGAAATTCGCACTGTCGATTTCCGATTAAATAAGGAAACTAGGAAAACCCTAATTTTCCAGAGGTCCCGGATATCTGCTAATACCACACGCCAAGCAATCAGAACACAAGAATAACAACGATAAAGTATAAGAAATAAAAAAAAGAGCAAAGTAGATCTTATTCTGAATTCGCGTTTGAGCGTTACAACATGGTAAGAGCCTGCGCTACGAGAGCTGTCGGCGAGATTCCTAGTTCTAAAAATCTAAGACGGAAATAACCTAGTTGAGTTGCAGCTCGAATAACAAAAACGGAAATATGCCTAATTGCTCTAAGTGCTAAGTTTGCTATGAGAAAAGTCCTCCCCATGCCTCTCGCCTAGGACTCCTTATATACTGGCTCCTAGGTCGGTTTACGCTTTTCCTCTTCTGCCCTTAAGCCGCCATAGCATAAAAATGGAGATATTCCATTTTTTCCGATCTTCGTAATTATCTTCAAAATTTTGTATATCCTTGGAAACTTGACATTTATCTTTCCTTCCGAGCCAAGCGTAAACCGTCATGCGGCTTACGGGCTGTTGGTTAAGA
>NW_013623100.1:0-751 GCF_000695525.1 Brassica oleracea var. oleracea
ATGCGCTAGATCTGGTCTAGTACAATTGGTCAAGTACATGAGACTTCGAATCACACATGCATACTCGTTTTGTGAAACCGCTTCACCTGAATTCTTTGTCAAGTGCATTTGGGGATCTAACGGAGTTTTTGTCGTACTCTTAGAGTAATTTTTAAATCTCTCTAATATTGTTTGAGCATAATGAGATTGGGTTAAGATAATTCCGTTTGAATTTCTTGTGACTTTAACCCCGAGAATTACATCTACTAATCCCAAGTCTTTCATCTCAAATGTCCCTTTGAGCATGTTCTTTGTTTGATTGATAATGTCTTTATTGCTTCCAATAATGAGCATATCATCTACATATAGACATAGCAAAACATACGCATTTTTGGTAGTTTTGTAGTATATGCATGTTATTTTAAAACCATTTGACATCATTGTATTGTCAAATTTTTGGTGTCATTGTTTAGGAGCTTGCTTAAGTCCATAAAGTGACTTTACAAGTCGGCATACTTTGTCTTCCTGTCCGGGAACGACAAAACCTTCAGGTTGTTTCATGTAAATTTCCTCTTCTAAATCACCATTTAGAAAAGCGGTTTTTACATCCATTTGATGGATTTTTAGGTCTCTTAAGGCTGTGATTGCTATCATCAGTTTTATTGATGTTATTCTCGTTACTGGAGAATATTTATCAAAATAGTCCAAACCTTTCTTTTGTCGGTATCCTTGAACTACAAGCCTAGATTTGTATTTTCCACTAGGTTTTCGT
>NW_013623101.1:0-270 GCF_000695525.1 Brassica oleracea var. oleracea
ACATCGCGGTTCATCCTGGATTGATTAGAATGACGAAGAAGTTGTCAGCTTCCCAAATAGGAAAACTGTAATCACCTGATTTGAAAGTGGAATAGCTTCTTCATCTTAACTCCTATGAGATTTATTCAATTGCCTAGTGATTCTCCACAACTTTATGTGTCCAAATACAGCTTCTTACATCGCGGTTCATCCTGGTTTGATTAAAATGATGAAGAAATTATCGTATTCCCAAACAGAAAAACTGGAATCACCTGATTTGAAAGTGGGATA
>NW_013623101.1:532-751 GCF_000695525.1 Brassica oleracea var. oleracea
TTCTTACATCCGGTTCATCCTACTTTGATTAGAATGATGAAGAAGTTGTCATATTCCCAAACTGGAAAACTGGAATCACCTGCTTTGAAAGTGGAATAGCTTCTTAATCTTAACTCCTATGAGATTTATTCAATTTCCTACTGATTCTCCACAACTTTATGTGTCAAAATATAGCTTCTTACATCGCGGTTCATCCTGGTTTGATTTAAATGACGAAGA
>NW_013623102.1:0-751 GCF_000695525.1 Brassica oleracea var. oleracea
ATTTTCGGAGAGTTTAGATCGGTTTGCAAGATCTGGACGAACAGTTAATGGACAATATATCAAGACAGAAAAAATCACCTAAGACTTAGTTCGCTAGACTATCCACCTAGGTTTTACGTTCCCTAAAGTTCTGTGGCAGCCTCAAAGGTCTGATTTCAAAAATTTCAAGTCGCAAATAACTTAGTTCTCTCGAAGATGCAGTTTTGTCTCTTTTCAGTTTTGCTTGCTCATTTCCCCTTCCTCTTCTTGTGTATGTTCGCCTTTTTCGATATTGGTGTTTATCCTTTGAAACTTGACATTTATCTTCCGAACTTGACTGATACGAAGTCAATAAAAAGGTTCAACATAATCGTATAGTTGAGGCGGCCAAGGTGTTAAGTTAATTGTTGCTGTATTATACGATTAATCTGAATCCACGCCAGAAAACTAGTCTTTGCGGGTTTTTTTTTATCGTAAAGTTTCAATGGTAACTCCAATCGAGACAAACAAGAGATGTTTCGATCGAGATTTGAAGGAAAACACAAAGATAGAGGTAAGGGCGAGTAGGAGCAAGCGAAGGAGTTTAGACGAGTCTAACTTGTTTTCGTCGTAAAATCTCAACGGAAACTCCGAGTGAGATGAAACGAAAAACGTTTCGATCGGGATTCAAAAGTGAACACAAAGGAGAAGCTTTTTGAGGCCTGGCAGGTCGCTATGTAGCGAGCTGGAGGTCTAACAGGTCGCTACGTAGCGAGTGGAAGCAAGCCAAGAA
>NW_013623103.1:0-751 GCF_000695525.1 Brassica oleracea var. oleracea
TCTACATTTGTATTTATGTATTTTAAGCCCATTTTCATGGTATATCGAAATCGTTATAATTTTTTTTATCAATTAATTTATTAAAACTTCATAATTCTCCCTAAATCGGTGAAATAACTACTATAAAATAACTACTTTCTTGAAAAACGGAGACAACAAAGGCTCCAAACCTCTTTGAACATCATCATAGTTTAGTGCAGGATGAAACTATGCATTAAAACAATATTTTCATTTTTTTTGAAATTTTCTCAAAATCCATGTGTTAAACCCCTTCGAAAATATTGAGTTTTTGGTAAATACTTTATATACTGAAGCCTATAATGTTTACTGTTGTTTTAAAATATCTAACCACATTCTACATTTGTATTTATGAATTTTAAGCCCATTTTCATGGTATATCGGAATCGTTATAATTTTTTTATCAATTAATTTATTAAAACTTCATAATCCTCCCGAAATCGGTGAAATAACTACTATAAAATAACTATTTTCTTGAAAAACTTTGAATATCATCATATGTTTGTGCAGGATGCAACTATTCATTAAAACAATATTGTCGTATTTTTTGAAATTTTCTCAAAATCCTAACCCCTACGAAAATATTGAGTTTTTGGTAAATGTTTTATATACTGAGGCATATAATCTTTGGTGTTGTTTTAAAATTTTGAACCACATTCTACATTTGTATTAATTTATTTTAAGTTCTTTTTCATGGTATATGGGAATCGTTATAATTTGTTAATCAATTAAT
>NW_013623104.1:0-751 GCF_000695525.1 Brassica oleracea var. oleracea
AAAAAAAAAACTTTTGTACACTGCTGCCAGTCTTCTTAAAAGTGTCAATTTGATTTCAGATTTTCTACTTTCATATAGATATCAGATCCTATAAGTGCTACTGGATATTTTAATAATTTTCGTACATTGCAAGGCAACTGCATTTGCTTATAAAAATTTCCAATGGAATCTCTGACTTCGACTCATAAAAGTCGGATCCTTCTAATCCTATTTACTACATTCTTTACACCTCATTGTAAGATTTAACTATTTACTCAAACAACCACTTCACATCAGTTAAACCATCCAAACAATTATCGTATAAATCTAGCCCTTAAACATAGACTCATCCTTATGCTCCAATGCATTAACAGTAACACACCAAGCCACCGTATCTCTAATTTTTAAAACTCTGTTGGATAGCAACTTCTTAAACACAAGTATTATTTTAACCAAGTGGATGTTTATTCAGACAACCTGGATGGTAAGCGGGAGTTCAAAAGATACCCAACAGACAGTAGTGCTTAATGTTGCAAATTAAACTTAAATACCATTAGTCATTGAGTGGTTACGTAAGAATAGACTCAAGCTTCATAACCCTATCATAACTTCCATAACAACTAAATTAAGAACATTTTCCTGGATCAAGATCCATCTCTTTCTCTAGCTATGGTGAAAAAAACACTTGCTGAAATAGGTGAACATGTAAGTGATCAATCAAAAACGATTTACTGTTGGCTAAGGAAGATTTTTTGACTAACAACAATTGTTT
>NW_013623105.1:0-119 GCF_000695525.1 Brassica oleracea var. oleracea
CGAGGTCGTGGCTCTTTTAAAGCACACGGGCGAGGACGTGGTCGCGGTACCACATCCGGCTTTAGCCGTGGTCGTGGCCGAGGCCGTAGTGTGTCTTTTAAACCACAGATCAAAGCTGA
>NW_013623105.1:203-486 GCF_000695525.1 Brassica oleracea var. oleracea
TGTGTGAGCTTTACATGGAGAGCTTAAAAAGAAACCCGGAAGCTAACATGGTTCGAGACCCGGGATATGATGATGATGATGATGATGACTTGGAAGACGTCCAAGATCACCAGCTCGAGTCAGACAAAGTTGATCACATGGAGTTTGAAACTTCAGACATACTGAAATAAGGAATTAAAATTCCATATCGTTTTTTTATTGTTTTCCCCTGGATTTGGTGTTCTTTAAGATTGTTTATCAGTGTTTGGCTTTGGATTTAACTTTATCCTTATGAATGAATAAA
>NW_013623105.1:571-751 GCF_000695525.1 Brassica oleracea var. oleracea
AAAAGTGGAATGGATACAATCGTGGTGGACAGTGGCACCAGCCACACCATTTTGAGAGACAAACGATTTTTCATACATCTCACACATAAGGTAGCTAAGATCACCACTATAGCTGGCACGGCTAGCTTAATTCAAGGCTATGGCCACACCAATATCTTATTGCCAAAAGGTACACATCTT
>NW_013623106.1:0-751 GCF_000695525.1 Brassica oleracea var. oleracea
TCCGCGCTTAACCTACCTATCTAAAATATTTAGAAATCAAAATCTACTCATTAATATAGATCTAAAACACGTAGAAACCGACTTCTACAGATTTACTGTAAATCGAAAACATGTAGAAATCAAAATCTACACATTACTATAATTCTAAAAACCTGTAGAAACCGATTTCTACATATTAGTTGTATTCTACGGATAAGAAATCAGTTCCTAAAAATATAGAAACAAAATATTTGGGAATATTCACTTTCATATTTTTGAAAAAATCGATTTAAAAAAAAAAATGAAAAAAAATGAAAAAAAGTGGTAACCTTTTTCTCACGCCGTCTTCTATATTCCATTGATTATTCACAAAATTTTCACATTATTTCTACCATGATTCATATCTATGCTTCCACGGATCGATCGGTTAATAATTCGAGATCGGTCGATCTGTATGAAATCGACCTTTGCCGATCGAGTGAAATGGACCAGGTCGATCAGTGTATGCTCTGCGTTTTTTTGTTCTGCATAATGATCCGGATCGATCGATCCGTTCGACTTTGTAATTTCGGATCGATCGATCCTGCTTGATCGAACTCATTATTTATTATATTTAAAATTTACAATTTTAAGGGCATTATTACCATTTTGAAAATAATTAGCCTAATGGGACATAAAGCATACAAGATTAGTCTAAATGGACATAGTTATCGTTTTTTTGCTCTAAAAAAACAATTTTCCCTTCATATTATTATTGGGAAAATTGTTTTTT
>NW_013623107.1:0-150 GCF_000695525.1 Brassica oleracea var. oleracea
ATTTGAGTTTGATTATGGGCTTCAGCGATCATAAAATATGCTCAGCCACATTCTGGCATCGCTGTCGATCGACACCAATTCTGCAAAATCGGTCGACAGTCCTTCATCTCCTCGACAGCTTCCTCTCGCGAGGCAGAATGACCACTCTTC
>NW_013623107.1:214-751 GCF_000695525.1 Brassica oleracea var. oleracea
CCGGTGGTTTTGGAAAGACTACTCAACTCTCTACATTGTGTCAAAATATGGGCTCAATCTAACTGTGGAAAGGTTTCCATCCATAGGTAGACATCTGATGCATCTGTACAGTATTACATATATAACCCTATTGAGAAACCTAAACCTACAACAAGAACAACTCAGACATATTCATAAAGCACATAGTTATGATGATCTGAAAAATACCCAATAGATAAATAAAAACACAATAGAGTAAGAAACAAAGGGAGTTCAAGATCTTCCCTCTCTCAAGGTGTATAGATCTCTCTCTCCAAACCTAAGCTCTCTCTCCCCAGAATAGTATGAAGCATAGCCGTCAACAATGGCTTAGAAACAGTAAAATAGGGTTTCTGGCCGTCAAAGGGTATTATGGTAATTTGGGTTTGATTATTGGCTTCAGCAATCATAAAATATGCTCAGCCCATATTCTGGCATCACAGTCGATCGATACCAATGCTGCAACATCGACCGACAGTCCTTCATCTCCTCGACAGGTTCCTCTCGCGAGGCAGACTG
>NW_013623108.1:0-751 GCF_000695525.1 Brassica oleracea var. oleracea
ATACTGCCCCAATACCCTCCTTGCATGCATCTGTTTCGACGACAAAAGGTAGATCAAACCTTGGCAGAGCTAATACTGGTGCCTTGCATAAAGCTTGCTTCAAGTTCTGAAAGGATTCTTGTGCCTCTTCATTCCAGCTAAAAGCGTCCTTCTTCGTCAATGCAGTTAAAGGACGAGCTATAATGCCATAACTCAGAACAAATCGTCTGTAGTAACCTGACAACCCCAAGAAACCACGTAAAGCCTTTAGATTCTTTGGTACAGGCCACTCTTCTACTGCTCTTATCTTACTTGGGTCTGTAGAGATACCCTGAGCTTCAATGAAGTGACCCAAATACTCGACCTTCCTCGTAATGAAGGCACACTTACTCCTTTTTGCAAACAGATTATTCATCTTCATTACTTCAAACACTATCCGTAGATGTACCAAATGCTCCTCCACAGAATTACTATAGATGAGGATATCATCAAAGAAAATAGGGACAAACTTCCTTAGATAGTCTCTGAACACATGGTTCATCAATCCCTGAAAGGTTGCAGGAGCATTGGTCAGTCCAAAAGGCATAACCAAGTACTCATAATGTCCACTGTGGGTTCTGAAAGCTGTCTTATGTATATCCTGAGGGTCCATACGCACTTGATGATAACCGGCTCTCAGATCAATCTTTGAGTACACCTTTGATCCTCCTAACTCGTCCATGAGATCTTCTATCAACGGAATGGGAAACCGATCTTTGATAGTCATCCCATT
>NW_013623109.1:0-390 GCF_000695525.1 Brassica oleracea var. oleracea
TCCTTCGCCCATTGTTTCAATATGGAAATCATTCATTCTTATATCTCCATATAATCTCAATGGGTTTTTCTGAGTGAATATAAAGCATCTAAATGCTTGCCCTTATACATATCTGGCCATAGCCCTTAATGTGTACCATACCCGCAAATCATATTGGCGTTTTAAAAAATCATTCATTCTTTTTATTAAGTTTTAATAAAACAAGTTCACAGAAATGAAAAACATAGAAATGAAAAACATCAAAACAAAGAACATAGAATTTAGATTAGAAATGTCGAAATCAATCTTCGGTTTTTTTTAGACAATCTGAAGTTTCATAATCCATAAGATCGTCCTTCTCATGATTGAAGTCGTTTTCATCATCTTGGTAAGTCATATGGGCTTCAGGAT
>NW_013623109.1:529-751 GCF_000695525.1 Brassica oleracea var. oleracea
GTCCACGGCCACGACCATGGCCTCGTCCAAATGAGCCACGGTCCCATCCATGGTCTCGACCATTTCCTCACCCGTGGCCAAAGGATCTTTGACCGCGGCCACGTCCATTCGATTTGTCTCGACCATGGCCATGCTGGCCGTTTCCTTGGACGTGGTTGGACTCTTTATTGTCCTCTGTAGCGTATGCATCAGGTAGTGGAGCTGATCCAAGTGGTCTCATCT
>NW_013623110.1:0-293 GCF_000695525.1 Brassica oleracea var. oleracea
GGACCAAAAGGAAACAAATGAAAACTTTGTTTCCATTTTATTTCGTTTCAATATGCGACGATGCTACGAATATTAACGTAGTAAAACGTAGCAAGATGCTACGAATAATAACGTAGCAAAACGTAGCAAGATGCTACGAATAATAACGTAGCAAAACGTAGCAAGATGCTACGAATAATAACGTAGCAAAACGTAGCAAGATGCTACGAATAATAACGTAGCAAAACGTAGCAAGATGCTACGAATAATAACGTAGCAAAACGTAGCAAAAAATGGCTACGATCGTATAGCTA
>NW_013623110.1:333-751 GCF_000695525.1 Brassica oleracea var. oleracea
CTTGGTCCCTGAATTCTTGTCTTCTTTCGCTGTGGCCCTAAAGGTTTCAGATTGGTAGTGTATCCTTTCAAATTGACACCAAACATTTCAATTGTGAACTCCATACCCTAATGCACATAATTGAACAAATATATACAATGTGGACACCTAAATGCAATCTAAAGTGATTAAAAATGAACTAAATGAGATGCTAAATATGATTAATTACACATAAACAGTTATCTAATCTATTAATTCAAAAACTTAATTTTTATCTACCACATAAGACCAGTTAAAAAATTAGTTAATATGACATATTTGATTATTTACATTAATGATAAATCAACTATAAATTTGAATTTTATTTCTACAAAATCTATTGAGAAAATATATAACAAAATATTACCAAAAATTATAAACATTTGTATAAAATAACATA
>NW_013623111.1:0-751 GCF_000695525.1 Brassica oleracea var. oleracea
ATTAAGCATTAAACATCTATCTTAAAATGTAAAATATATAATATAAGCAAATACACAATTTAAAAAAATAGAAAAAATACATTAAGATTTAAATATCTATTTTAAAATATAAAATATAGATATTACGTAAATAAAAAAAATAAGAAATGGAAATAAACATTTTAAAAAATGGAAAAAGTACATTAAGATTTAAACATCTATCTTAAAATGTACATCTATCTTAAAATAGTAGTAAATTATATAAAAATGAAAATACCACATTAAACAAAAAAAAAATGTATAGTTTTACATCAAGAAAGTCCCTATAAAATTTATTATTCCATCAACATCAACCTCACACTATCAAGGAAAACTTGAAAGCATTCGAGCAAAAAAATGGTTCCACCATCACCTCTTGCCGTCCCAAAAACCTTTAATGACCTTGAAGGAGATTTTTTATAACAACAAACTTTTTGTTAGGTGGATTCATTGTTGGGAAACCCGCAACTTCCAAAAGCCAAACTTATTCATGGGAATTGAATTGTTTTTCATAGACTCAAAGGTATTCTTACAAATTTAAATTAATCTAATCCATAATTTTATTGTTAATATTCGTACTAACTCTTTCATGATCAAACCATTACAGTTAATAACCATTCAAGCGTTTATCCTGAAACATTTCTTTCCTCGCCGAATAAGGTATTGGTTCATGTTAGTTTAGTATTTTGTTTTTGGTTTATTAACCGGTTTAGGATGATCCTATTGTAAATAT
>NW_013623112.1:0-751 GCF_000695525.1 Brassica oleracea var. oleracea
TCCAAAACCGCAATAAACGTGTTTTCCCGCCAAAACCGCAAAAACCCATTTTCCCGCCAAAACCGCCAAAACCGCCAAAACCCGTTTTCCCGCCAAAACCACAAAAACGCGGTTTCCCGCCAAAACCGCAAAAACATGTTTTCCCGCCAAAATCGCAAAAAATGTGTTTTCCTCCAAAAACGCAAAAAAAATACGTTTTCCCGCCAAAAACGTGTTTTCCCGACAAAACCGCAAAAACGCGTTTTCCCGCCAAAATCGCAAAATGCGTTTTCCCGCCAAAATCGCAAAAATGTATTTTCTCGCCAAAATCGCAAAAGCGTGGTTCCCTCCAAAACCGTAAAAACGTGTTTTCTCGCCAAAAACGTGTTTCCCCGCCAAAAACGTGTTTCCCCGTCAAAACCGCAAAAACTTGTTTTCTCGCCAAAACCAAAAATTTGTATTTTCCCGCCAAAATCGAAAAATATCGTTTTCCCGCCAGAACCAAAAAATCTTGTTTTCCGCCAAAACATAAAAAATGTGTTTTCTCGCTAAAACCGATAAAACTTGTTTTTCCGCCCAAACCGCAGAAAGAAAACTCGTTAATTTTGAAATAATTCTAATGTAAATATATTAAACTAAATAATTAAATGTAATATAGTTAAAATTAATATTAAACATATGATTAAATCAACACGAGGATATTTTGATAATTTCTTTACTAAAGTACTCATTTGAATGGAAATGAAAATAAAGAAACAAACATAAGATCCAT
>NW_013623113.1:0-751 GCF_000695525.1 Brassica oleracea var. oleracea
CCTACGAAAATATTGAGTTTTTGGTAAATACTTAATATACTGAAGCCAATAATCTTTAGTGTTGTTTTAAATTTTTTAACCATATTCTATATTTGTGTTAATGTATTCTAAACTCTTTTTAATGGTAAATAAGCATCGTTCAATTGTTTTTATAAATTAATTTAGTAAAATTTCATATACTACCTAAATCAGTGGATTAACCATTATAAAATCGATATTCTCTTGAAAAATAGAGACAACAAAAGCTTCATACCTCCTTGAAAATCATCATATGTTAATGCAGGATGCAACTATGCATTAAAACAATATTTTGGATATTTTTTAAATTTTCTCAAAATTCATGTGTTAACTAACCCCTACGAAAATATTGTGTTTTTGGTAAATACTTTATATACTGAAGCCTATAATCTTTAGTGTTGTTTTAAAATTTTTAACCATATTCTACATTTGTATTAAATTATTATCAACTCTTTTTCATGGTAAATAAGCATCGTTCAATTGTTTTTAAAAATTAATTTAGTCAAATTTCATATACTCCTTAAATTAGTGGATTAACTGTTATAAATTCGCTATTCCCTTGAAAAATAGAGACAACAAAGGCCCCATACCTATTTGAACATCATCATATGTTAGTGCAAGATGCAACTATGCATTAAAATAATATTGTCATATTTTTTTAAATTTTCTCAAAATCTATGTGTGTTCCCCTACGAAAATATTGAGTTTTTGGTAAATGTGTTATATACGAAGC
>NW_013623114.1:0-751 GCF_000695525.1 Brassica oleracea var. oleracea
GCGAATAAACCAAACGGAAAAGACGTTGTCTCCTCAGAAGTCTCCGGCGATCCTAAGTGGAAGAAACCAAACGGCAAATCCGTTGACTCCTCCGCCGAGCCGCTATGTTCAATGATAAAAAAGGAAGAGGTCGTCTCAACTGGAGATCTTCCCACGCTCATCTCAGACTCCAACGAGCAGGTAACTCATGATTTCACTATACTTTATTACTCAGATCAAAATTGAAACAACTAATGGTAGTCACCTCCGCTACTGACTGCTGAAAAAAGATCAAAGCTTTATTATTATTTTTTCTCTTTTCTTCTTTGTATGACTGCGAAAGATTTTTTTTTCTGTGTATTAACTGATAGTTCAACCGATTGCTTTATAACTACGATGTTATCTTATATTTTCTTTTCTTCGTTTTTGTTCTCTGTTTCTTTTTGTGTGAATCTAATTGATAAAAATGTTCCTCTTGGACATGTAAATTGGTTTCTGACTGGTGCTTGAAGCCTTGAAGATATACCTCAGTATATTGACTTCTCTCTATGAAAAATTACTCTTATAAAAGGATGAGAGCAGGTAACTAAATTTTTTAGCTTTTGAATATTTTTAGTTGTTGAATCTTTTACTGGTTTCTGCTTTGTAGCTCTCAAGCTGTTTTGATGGTCGTTACATGTTTTTGGATCTTGCAGTTTTCTATTTTCAGAAAATGATCATACCGTCGGAAGCTCGATGGAGAGCTGGAAGATGCAGAGCAAAAGGTCCCGGA
>NW_013623115.1:0-499 GCF_000695525.1 Brassica oleracea var. oleracea
AGAAGGAGCGGGGTACGGATCAATCTAACTCTCAGCCACAAAACGCTAGATCAAAACAATGTCTAGAAACACGAAAGACAAAATCGTAGTTTGCAATAACGCTGGCAAGACAACTCCAGCCGCCACTGCGCCTACGGCGAACGCTTAGGCAAACGCCACAGTTCTTGAGAAAATCGAAAACCTAGCCGCGACTCTTCGCCATAGGAAGTGCAACGAAACAAGCTCGCGATTTCCCTGTCTAAACTAAAGGGAAACGATAAATTTTATCAAACCCCGTAAGTTTGGCTCATTTTCGAGCTAAAGAAGTTTCAATGCGTATGAGTTTTACCAAAACACTTTTTCCGAAAACTTTTTGGAAGGTAAAACTTGTTCTCTCAAAAACCGCAGAAAACCCCTAGGTTAATCGCGGAAAAAGGAAGCGCAGCAAATCGATTACACAGCTACGTAGCGACCGAGCTCTAGCTAAGCTCGGTCGCTACGTAGCGACCGAGCACGCACA
>NW_013623115.1:548-751 GCF_000695525.1 Brassica oleracea var. oleracea
GCTACGTAGCGACCGAGCACGCACAAGGCTCTGTCGTTTCGTAGCGACCGAGCACGCACACAGCTCGGTCGCTACGTAGCGACCAAGCACGCAGACAGCTCGGTCGCTACGTAGCGACTGAGCACGCACACAGCTCGGTTGCTACGTAGCGACCGCGCACGCACACGGCTCGGTCGCTACGTAGCGAACGAGCTCAAGCCAAC
>NW_013623116.1:0-751 GCF_000695525.1 Brassica oleracea var. oleracea
TTTACAAGATTTATAAATTATTTTTAAAATAAACTGGTACCAGACGATTTAAACTGCAGTCGTCCAGACGACTTAAACTTCAGTCGTCCAGACGACTTCCAACATCTCAGACGACTTACTGGGGCTATATTCGTAAAAATGACTTCTTTTTTTTTTTTTTGTTCACAAAGGGCTGAGCTGTAATTTCACTAGGCTTTTAGGTTAGTTCTGCATTTGATTCAAGTTTGGGTATAAGTTTGGGCTTAAAATCAAGTTGTACGTTAGTTTTGGTAAAAACCCCGTTGTTTATTTTTAGTAAAGGTTTTGATGAATTAAAATAGATGGATATAATAATGTTTTTAATTCACAAGAGATGTTTTTAATAATTAATCTTACAAAAACGTTTAGGCCACGCTATATTAACGGCCTTCATCGTTGAATATCTTTGTATCCGTGTAATGTTAGTTAAGCACAAGCGATCTCTGGGTCTCCATGTGAAGCCTGAAATCATCTCAATACACCTTTCACTATCACCTCCATCTCTCTATTGACTAGTGCACTAACCGAATTATAATCTGTATCTTATCAGACCTTATTTCATGCGCGAGCAACACCTAGATGAATGTGTTAGTCGACGCGTCCAATATTGTAGATACCGACAAACCACTGAAACAAATCCCTTATTAATTGAGAAACATTTGAACAATTAAAACTTTAACTAGGATGCAGGGTAAGTTTATTTGTATATATTATCGATAGTTTTTTTTATATA
>NW_013623117.1:0-751 GCF_000695525.1 Brassica oleracea var. oleracea
TATATATATATATATATTTTTTTTTTAAATCCCAAATAATAGTTTTTCATCACAAAAAAAAGTTTTATAGATATTTAAAATTTTTAATAAATATATAAATGATTTTATAATGCAAAAAATAGATTTTATATACAAAAAACGTTTTCATATTATATATACATAATTATCAATTAGATTTTTATAACCACAAAATTAATAAAAACTAAAAAAAAAAAAATCCAAATCAAGTGAATACCATAATCAAACTCGATTTTACACAATCCTACCATTGACCTTAACAAAAATCTATAAATATCATTCCAAAATCATTAAATCTACTTAAAAACCTAACAAATCTAACCTAAGAGAGTGAGATAGGGTTCATACATGATGCAGTGACTGAAATTGAGGAGGATTAGGGCGGATTCGCCGGAAATCGTCGAGAGAGTAGGGAGGAAACGGTGGAGAAGAAGAGAGACTTCGGCGGAGAGGAAGAGAGAAATGAGGAAGAAGATCTGGTTCGACCTAATAAAATGAGGCGTCCGGCGGAAAATGTCCGTCGGAATTTCCTCTGAATGATTAAATATTTCCGTCGGAATTTCCTCGGAAATCATTAATTCAATTTTCGCGAAATACTTGGCGGCTTGGTTTACCCGGTTAAATGAAAATATTCCGAGGAGCCATGTTTCCTCGGAATACCCTCGGTAATTACCGAGGAAATTCCAAGGAAACAGGGTTTGGGGTTTCAAAACATCGATTTTTTTTGCCGTAT
>NW_013623118.1:0-750 GCF_000695525.1 Brassica oleracea var. oleracea
CCTGTCACAAAGATGACAAGGATAACTGCAACAATGATGCCAGCTTCGTCATACCATTCATGACTGATAGTCTGCTTGAGGGACGTGAATAGAAAATGCAGTAAGCTTTGGATTTCAAAGAAGCTAAAAGTATAGAGTAAGCCAAATAGAGTCGATTCAATATAACAATTAGCCAAAGATCTCAGCAACCACCCACCTTAGTTTTTATTTGCAGCAGCAGAGAAGCCAGTGCAGCAAGAACCAACACGATCAAAGTAAAACTTCTGCTTGCTTCCCCGAGAAACATCTACAATCAGAAGAGCAAAAACGAAAGCTTTTATTTTGTTGTTGTCAAAGGGTTTCACAGAGTACATATACTGAACAAGTCACCACACCCAAAAGTTCCTTTCTTTCTTCAAAGGATATTCGTTGGATCCAAATTTGTTCCTTCGTCTCCGTATGTCTTCATGAGTACCACAGATACCCTTGTCTAGATCGGTGTGCAACAGAGGTGATAATCCGCTAACCTGTGGTAAGCATGAAACAGACCAAAATAAGTAAACAAAAAGAAACAGCCAAGTAGAACATCTAATTGGTAGAAACAAATGCACGGCCTTACCCCATCAAATCGCTTTAAAACACTTAGACCACCATCACGGGATATAGAAACAAGTTCCTCCAATCTGATACCAAATTCATCTGGATACGAGGCTGGGAGTTCAATTTCAACTATCAAAAAGTGTAAACGCAAATTGATGTCACATGAACCCC
>NW_013623119.1:0-146 GCF_000695525.1 Brassica oleracea var. oleracea
GAACACCTTCAAATGGTTGTAAGAAACCTTCTTACCCGACCAAACTTTCTCCGGGACATCGCCTTCCAAAGGAACTGATGGTGTAAGATATGACGTCCACTGCAGTCTTTATGGCTTCTCCCCAAAATGGCTTGGGTAGTTTAGCA
>NW_013623119.1:263-750 GCF_000695525.1 Brassica oleracea var. oleracea
ATTCCATGAGCTTTGCAAAACGCTTCAAAGGGACCTCGATACTCTCCACCATTCTCAGATCGAACACACTTGAGTTTCTGACCCGTACTTCGCTCTGCTTGGGCTACAAACTCCTTGAAAGCATCAAGAACTTGATCTTTTGACTTCAAAAGGTATACCCTACCTTTCGTGAATGGTCATCAATAAAGGTGACGAAATATGATGCCCCTCCATTGGATTTCTCGGAAATGGAGCATACGTCAGTATGCACAAGATCAAGAATATGCTTTCTTCTCATCGGCGTAGACGATCTTCGGAAAGCGATTCTATGTTGTTTTCCGGCTAAGCAATCATGACATGGTGAGAGAGAAATACCTTTCATATCAGGAAGAAGTTTCTTGTGAGAAAGTATATTTAAACCTTTCTCACTCATATGCTCGAGTCTTCGGTGCCATATATCCATGTCATCACTTGCGACATTTACTTCTTCCTTGCAAAGCTTGGCTTG
>NW_013623120.1:0-750 GCF_000695525.1 Brassica oleracea var. oleracea
CTGTCCACGTCCTCAATTAAATCGACCAATCAAAAGACTTTAATCTGCCATGTCATTAAGAGAATGGGTCAGCGACATTAGCTTTGGCACAGATCATCTGGGGTTATGCTGGTTCTGGACCACTTTAAAGTCAGGCCCATCTATTTTTCACACCAAATTGGCCGCAATTAGGGATCATCAGCTTCACCTTCATTGCGTCTCCTCGGCTTCATATTCATCGTCCCAGTCCTCAAAGTAAAGCATTGATGTAACTCTTCATTTCCATGTAGTTAATTCGGGCTCCACCACTCCTACTCATTAAACTCCTTCTGTTATCGTTCTAGCTCCTTCTGTTTATCTCTTTATATAGATCTCTCCTCCGTTTTATTGCTCAAACACACATTCCGCAAGCTCCATACAACCACATCAGGCGATGGCGATGAGATTGAATAAATTCAGCTTCAGGTCTCCAGTTTCTTTGTTTTTTGGCGACACCATATCGACACCTCTAACGGGGGCTTCAAGATAGATAGAATCCTCACAGCCCACCATAACTTCCCAAAAGGCCAAATCTTCACGGCGTCTGATCTCCTTTAAGCCATCGTTCCTCTGGTGCAGGTAATTTACAAATCACTTCTCCGTCAAGTCCCAGTAGTTTAGGAGCGGTAACATATTGAACCCTCTTCATCTTCTCCCTCAACCTAACTACATAAACAGAGGGTGAGATTCAGGACCAAGAATTCATCACAACATTAGATTTTATTTATTTAG
>NW_013623121.1:0-750 GCF_000695525.1 Brassica oleracea var. oleracea
TCGTAGATCTGGAACAGTTTGATCACGGACTGGAACAGGCTGATCGTCCAATCTGAAATAGTTGAGGCGTACTGAAACTTGCAGAGATCAGTCCACAGATCGATCTTGTTGAGATCAATGGTCGAATATAGATCAGGGTCATGATCAAAGAGAGGTAATCGATAGAGATTAGGGTTTTAGCAATGGAGAGAGATTTATGGTTTATGGTCGATATTTTAGCTTAGGGTTTTAGAGATCAATCGTGCTGATAACGTGTTGTGAAAGTAATGGAAAAGTCTATCTTTATTCATAACATAGATTCCTTATATAAGAGATTACACCGTCATAGATAAATGGAAAGATTACAAATCATAATCTCTTGGTTATGAGCCATACACAATCCGGTTCATAACGAACCAAATTTATTTGGGCTTTTAAGTTAAGGTAATTATTAATTAAATATACTTGTAAAATACGTGGGTTAATTAGTGGGTTATAGTAGAATTTTCTGTAATTAATAATAAGAGAGTTAGTGGGTTAGAGATCAAAAGTGTGTCAAAACTATATTAAACGTGGTTCAATCATTCGTATTACAGAATGTGCATATATATTAAAAAAAAAATTCTAAATAAAATGTATGTCACCTGACAACCCATTGACTAACATAGGTCCGCCTCTGGTTTTAATCACATACTAGATCCAGACCCGCGCTGTGCGCAGAATATTTTCTCAAGTCTTCGTTAGAGTTTTTAAATTAGTTTATACTATAAT
>NW_013623122.1:0-750 GCF_000695525.1 Brassica oleracea var. oleracea
ATTATTAAAATTATGCACGTAAGGATAACTCATGAGTTTTTTTGGTTCATTAAATGATATTATGTCCAAATTTATTTCATTAAGGTAACTGAAAAAGGCAAACAATAAAATAGGAAGTTTAAATTCATTTAAGCATATTTCATTAATGTAACTGAAAAGACAATTAATAAATTAGGCAGTTTTATTCATTTTATGATATTTCATAAATGCAACTGAAAAAGACAAGCAAAAAAAAGGGAGTTTAATTAATGAAGTAAGAACATTTTCAAATGGATACTTCTCTTTTAATAATATAGATTATATGATCCCACCACCACTTTTAATTCATTCAGAAAAAATACGTAATAAACTAGGTAATAACCTGCGCCTTGCGCGGGATATGATTATTAGTTTCGTTATTTTAAATAAAAAGACATTAAATCTGTTTAATATGGATATTGGTTCGGTTTTAAGTTTTTTTTTTGGTTTTTAATCTTCTAAAATGTAACTATTATTTTAAATTAATATTCATTTTAGTTTATTCGGTTAAAATGTTTGATTTTTTTGGGTTTTTCCGGTAAAAACCAAAAAGTAATATTATTTATTTTCATGTTATGAATTTTAGATAGTCGTCATGTCGAACCAATAGTTTCATATTATAGTTTCTAAACAGATAATAGCTTCAGAAAAATAAAAAAAAATATTAAGATAAATCATTATCCGAAAACAATAAAAATAATATATATATATATATATATATATATATATATA
>NW_013623123.1:0-750 GCF_000695525.1 Brassica oleracea var. oleracea
CTTCTATCATCCCCTATATATTAATCATGGAGCATTATAACATTTTTTGTAGCCACGTGTCATCACTAATATAACAAATGTAAAAATACAATGTTAAAAAAATATTTGATACAAAATGAAAAAAATCAGCAAAATATTATCAAAATATAATAAAATTACGATAATAAATAAATTTAAAATATAAATATCATAAAATAAAAAGATTATATTCTTGATCGAATTTAAATGAAATTAACATAGATATATAGTATATTTTAATATGGATATTTATTAAATGAGGTTTCAGCTCATAAGATTTTATGATTATTTATATTTTTGTGTAACAAAATTTTACACCAAGAATTTTTTTTAATGTGGAATGTTAATTTAGTGATCTCAATAATTCATAATCATTTAAGAAAAAAACAATGAAGATTTCAAAATTAAAGTATTAACTTTTCAATATATGTTCAACGCATATATCAAATATAAGTATGTATTTTCATATGATGTATAGTTTAATTTAAACGATATGATATATATATATATATATATTTTAACATAAACACCTATTAAAATAAAATTATTTATTCATATGATTTTATAATCATTGTATCTTATTATAGATAAAATTTAAACTTTGATCACAATTAGGTAATTGTCATATATATCTTAATTACATTAGGTAATTTCATAGGTTTTATTTAAGGGAAAAATATATAACAATTTTAATTTGATAAATGAATTGTCTATAACGAATATACTATATAA
>NW_013623124.1:0-750 GCF_000695525.1 Brassica oleracea var. oleracea
CGTGGTGGTTCCTGGTTGTTTCCGGTTGAGTTTGTTTGTGAGATCAACAGAATGGATACTAGGCACGCCAGGTATTCCTTCTACACCCTGAAACACAAAGAATCCAGAGAAAAATACAGAGAGTTGGTCGGATTCCCAATCCAAGACCCATGGTGGTGTGAAGGCCATAAAGAGACAGTTTTGGGGCAGATCAAGGGGGAAGTTGAGAACGACCCTCTGAACGGTTTTGATCATTGTTGACAACACCCAAAGCCTTATCTGGAGCCTGTGATCACACGGAAATGGTGAGGAAAGGAGGGAGTTGGCCGGAATCCATTCCCAAGGGCCAATGCAGCCTTAAAGGGAGATTGGTGTGGAAAGCAGTTTCATGGGGAACAAAGAGGGAAGTGATGCGCGACCTTTGGATGGTGATTGATCATGGATGATCATGTCTAAGGCTTCCTCTGTGTCTTGGGAACACACGCAATTGGTTAGGAGAGAAGGGGGAAGGCTTGACTCCACTCTCAAAGGCATGAACAGCCTTGAAGATGGATGCAGTATAGAAACTGGTTTCATGGAAGTTCCAGGAAGGAGTTATGGGCACGAACCATGGTTAGATCTTATCAATACTGGAAGTATGTGATAAGGGTTTGATGAAGGCGTGCTAGGAGGAGCATGGACGCCCCTGATGAGGTAACAGGTGGGGACTGAAGACCATTGGACGTAGTCTGGTACACTATGGGCTGATCTGGTCCTGCAGTTACACCTTAC
>NW_013623125.1:0-750 GCF_000695525.1 Brassica oleracea var. oleracea
CCTAAGTCTAGGACAAGCTACGGAAGTGGGATGTGATGTAAGGATGAGACTAGACTACCTAACAGTACATGACCCAAGCGGGAGATTAATGGCCAGAGTAACCAGATCTCCAAACAGGTTGTACAAGATAAAACTCAAGATCGGTAAGCCTATGTGTCTAAACTTAAAACTAGAAGATGAAACGTGGAAGTGGCATGCAAGGTTAGGACATGTAAGCTTTAAGACAATGAAATTGATGTCCCAACAAGAGATGGTGCAAGGTTTACCCAAGATAGGGGACGAGAAAAGACTCTGCGAGTCTTGCTTGGTGGGAAAGCAAACCCGACAAACCTTCCCAAAATCAACCACATTCCGAGCTTCAAAACCACTGGAACTACTACATGCTGATCTATGTGGACCAATTGCTCCACCAACTATCGCAAATAACAAGTATATATTTGTGATAATAGACGATTTTTCGAGATACATGTGGTCAATCTTGATGAAAGAAAAGAGTGATGCATTCAGTAGATTCAAGGCGTTTAAAGAGCTAGTGGAGAAAGACCTAGACACAAGAATCATGACGCTAAGAACTGATCGAGGAGGTGAGTTCACGTCATTAGAGTTTCATGCTTTCTGCGACAACAACGGCATCAAAAGACACCTGACGGCACCATACACACCACAGCAAAACGGTGTGGTGGAACGAAGGAACAGGACGTTAATGGAGATGACACGAAGCACTCTTAAGGCAATGAAGGTACCAAACTA
>NW_013623126.1:0-750 GCF_000695525.1 Brassica oleracea var. oleracea
TCTTAACATCACACAATCAAATCAACGGTTGAATCCTCTAGACCCCTTGTTCAAGTTTACAATGAATGAACTAACTAACAATCAAGACTCAAACAGACTCAATTCAAACAGA
The DNA here is from genome assembly GCF_000695525.1 of Brassica oleracea var. oleracea. NCBI lineage: Eukaryota > Viridiplantae > Streptophyta > Magnoliopsida > Brassicales > Brassicaceae > Brassica > Brassica oleracea. The sequence goes on from NW_013623126.1 coordinate 113, forward strand.
CGGATCATGATTCGAAATCTAAACTACGATAGAGAGAATTCTACACTGGTACGAGATTTACGGAATAGACCCTCACCTTAGCAATGTGGAAAACTGATAGCTATGAACTACAGCTGCTCAAACAAACTCCAAATCTGAAATCACGGCGAAAAATCGAGTCAGAACGCCCTTCGAACGGTCCAAAACGGATAACCGGCGATCTGGTCAAAAAGTCAACCCGCTGGTCAAAGGTCAACCCGGTCTACTCTGACCCAAGCCGGTCAACCTTTGACCAAATCGAAATCAAATTGAACCATCAGTTTTTTCCTTAACCGGATTCGATTTCAATTGGACCAGATTAAAATTGATTTCAGTTTGGTTTAATCCAAACCAAACCAATTCACAATAACCGATCGGTTTAATCAATAATAAAATCAATTGACTAACCAAACCGGCTTGACTGGTCAACGGCTTGACTCGCTGAGCCAACTCGGCCGAGTCACCGAGTTACCGGCGAGTCGCCGTAGACCGGTCGCCGGCGGCGGCCAACGACGATGGTGGCTTACCGGAAAATCACCGGCGGCGGCGGAGACGCGGCGGCAGCTTCCCGGAGGCGAACGGACGGTGGCCGGCTGCGGTGGCTCCGGCGAACGTCCGGC
>NW_013623127.1:0-750 GCF_000695525.1 Brassica oleracea var. oleracea
AAGTTATAAATGAATGTGTGATGGATTGTATTGTTGCATTCATGAATAAACTGATTAAGGTTAGTGCATACTGTCAAAAGGCTGTCTTACATTGAAGCATTAGATTCATGTCTAAATGCTGAGTAAAGAAGCTTTAAAAATTGCCTAAGTAGCTTGTATTGAATCTGTTATGATCTTACTTGTGCTTAGAGAGTTTGCTTGCAAAGATTAGAACTTGAAAATGTCTAGTTTAATCTGTTGCATTGCTTAAAGACATTGGTGTTCAAACTTGATGATGCATCAAGGGTTGACCCAATGCACTTGTGTCTTATCTTTGCTGGAGTTTGAGTGATGTTTCAGGTACACAAGATGTGTTCTTAGTTCATCATCAATCCAAGTTGAAAGAGGAAGACTTTGCCCATTGTGTGGAGCAATGGAGAGTTGAGAAAGAAGTGGTGATGCGCCACTGGTGTGAAGTCTCACTGAAGCTCACTTGCAAGCTTGGACCTATACTTAATCCAAGCTTGAGGAGGGGAGTTTAGTGAGCTTCCAAGCGATCCAAGAAGTCCATTGCAAGCATCTGAAGAAGGAGCCATCCAGGCTTAGGCTGTGGCGAGTCTATTCAAGAGAGTACTCAAACTAAGACATAGTACTCTTGGCTGTGAGAAGATGAAGGCTATACTCTATCAAGGCGGTTCTAGTGTGAGGTGATTGAAGAGATAGTTGAAGCTTCCACAAGCATTCCATAAAGATGGCGAGATCAGAGGAGAG
>NW_013623128.1:0-750 GCF_000695525.1 Brassica oleracea var. oleracea
ATTGTATATTTACTTATTATTTATTTTACTATACATTTTTTTAGAGAAATGTTTAATTTAGTTTTTTTTTTTAATTTAGTTTCTTTTAATTTATTAATTGTATTTTACCTATTGTTTATTTTTATTATATTGTATATTTACTTATCTAACAGTTTTTCTTTTAAATCAAATTATAATATTATGATATATATTTAATGTAATATTTTTATTTCTTATATTTTATATTTAATTATTATTTATTTTATTATAGATTTTTTAGATAGATGTCTAATGTATTTTTTGTATTTCTTATATTGTATATTTATTTATTTTATTGTATATTTACTTATCTAACAGTTTTTCTTTTAAATCAAATTATAATATTATGATATATATTTAATGTAATATTTTTATTTCTTATATTTTATATTTAATTATTATTTATTTTATTATAGATTTTTTAGATAGATGTCTAATGTATTTTTTGTATTTCTTATATTGTATATTTACTTATTATTCATTTTTCTTATATTTATATTTAGTTATTCTAATATTATAAAATATGTTTAATCTAATATTTTTATGTTGGATATTTAGTTATTATTTATTTAACTATACATTTTTCAGATATATATTTAATTTAGTTTTTCCATTTTTTATATTGTATATTTATTTACTGTTTATCTTTCTTATTTTATATATTTATTTATTCTAAATTTTGTTCCTTTTATATCAATGATTATATTACGATATATATTTAATGTAATATTT
>NW_013623129.1:0-250 GCF_000695525.1 Brassica oleracea var. oleracea
GTGGACGATAAAGAAGTCCATTTAGTCCTGAGATAGACGATGCAGAAATCTTGTTTTAGACACTGCTCTGATTGGTCTATAAGAAGGACGATGAAGAAGCCTTTGATTTTGGTTTATTTTATACTAACCAGCCCAAAGAGGGGTTATTTGGTTTTGTTGATTTGTTTTTCAAACAGGTTATGTTTTACACACTGTGATACACACATATCACAGCAACATCATCCAAGATTTCATGTGTGTGTATTTGAGG
>NW_013623129.1:331-555 GCF_000695525.1 Brassica oleracea var. oleracea
ACGAAGCATATTCTGCCCAAGATCTTCACCACCCACGGATTGCATAAAATTGGAGAGGTCCAAGAGACCTTCGGTAATGTCCAAATCAGGGGGAGTAATGTGTGTTGTACTCTTTTTCCGTCACCATGGTTTTGTCCCAATTGGGTTTTCCTGGTAAAGTTTTAATGAGGCAACATTAAAACACATTACAAGCTCTAAATGGTTATGGCATCCAAGGGGGAGTG
>NW_013623129.1:602-750 GCF_000695525.1 Brassica oleracea var. oleracea
TTAATATTTTCATTTATCTATGACGGTGTAATCTCCTATATAAGGAACTTCTATGTTATGAATAATGATAGACTTTTCCACTAGTTTCACAACACAAACCATATATACACTACAAGAAAACAGCGATATTCTGACGGACATTCCGACG
>NW_013623130.1:0-165 GCF_000695525.1 Brassica oleracea var. oleracea
TGTCGCGTGTTGGCATTTTTAGCCGCTGGCGCTTTGGGTGCGTTCATTTTGCTGAGAATGGCGTTATTATCTTCTTCCATTCGGATGAAGTTGTCAGATCGCGCGATAGCGTCCTGGAGCGACGTAGTTGGGTTTTGGTATAAATCCTCTCGGAATTTAGAACCA
>NW_013623130.1:315-478 GCF_000695525.1 Brassica oleracea var. oleracea
GTAGCGCTGCGCTTGGTGAACATAATGTAAGTCTTGAGAAAAGCTGCTGACAAGTCGCAGAAACTTCCGATGGAGTTTTCTTCTAACTGAGAAAACCAGGTTAGGGCTTGCTCGTGGAGAGTTTCGACGAACAGTTGGCAGTAGCCTGCGTCCCTTTCTTCTT
>NW_013623130.1:534-750 GCF_000695525.1 Brassica oleracea var. oleracea
AATTGTTGAAAGCTGTCATGTGTTCCACCGGGTCTCCGCCGGGTTTGTACTCGGGTAGGCGCAGTTTTTCTATTTTTCTGAGTTGGACGCTGGTCAGAGAACTACTAAACGGAGTGCGTGAGGTTGCGGCGAGGACGCTCTCGATTTGTGGGGCCGTGCTGGTTACTTAATGGATCTTCTCGCTCATTTGTTGGAAACTGAGTTTGAGCTCGGCGA
>NW_013623131.1:0-100 GCF_000695525.1 Brassica oleracea var. oleracea
TTATTCCACTTCCTCGTGATTCTCCACTACATTATGTATCCAAATACAGCTTTTTACATCGCTATTCATCCTGGTTTGATTAGAATGACGAGGAAGTTGT
>NW_013623131.1:298-750 GCF_000695525.1 Brassica oleracea var. oleracea
GATTTGAAAGTGGGATAACTTCTTCATCCTAACGCCTATGAGAATGATTCCACTTCCTCGTGATTCTCCACTACTTTATGTATCCAAATACAGCTTCTTACATCATGATTCATCCTGGTTTGATTAGAATGACGAAGAAGTTGTCATATTCCCAAATAGGAAAACTGGGATCACCAGATTTGAAAGTGGGATAACTTCTTCATCCTAACTCCTATGAGATTTATTCCACTTCCTGGTGATTCTCCACTACTTTATATATCGAAATACAGCTTCTCACATCATGATTCATCCTGGTTTGATTAGAATGACGAAGAAGTTGTCATATTCCCAAACAGGAAAAGTGGGATCACCTTATTTGAAAGTGGGATAACTTCTTCACCCTAATTCCTATGAGAATTTTTCCATTTCCTGGTGATTCTCCACTACGTTTTGTATCCAAATACAGCTTCTTA
>NW_013623132.1:0-750 GCF_000695525.1 Brassica oleracea var. oleracea
AATTGAACTCAATCAATCTTCATTTTTATGTACTAAATTTTTCAAAGTGTTTTTTTTTAACAAATTTAACTTGTGAATAAACTATTTTTATTTTATTTTAACAAAGTTTGAAGTCTTTCATTATAAATATTTCAATAGTTTACCAAAGTTTAATTATAGTGAGAAAAAGAAATATTAATAATTATGTGTACATATTATAAGAACTTGGCCCAAATAGTCCAAGTGAAAAAAATGTGGATTTAGACCAAATATGAAAACGGGGCCAAGTGAAAATATTTGTACCGACAAAACACGTGGTCTTTGACCATCCACGTTAAAAAAAAACAGTAAAGGAGTGATAATTGTTTTGTCCAGACGTTTTTTTTTTGATTAAAAAATCAGATTAGTTCTCCTCTGAAATGACGATTGAGATGGCGATTCAAAGCTCCAAAAAACACAAATCCATGGTGGTAATGATGGAATCAAGGTTGCTTGAAGAGGTGAATGTGGGAACCAAAATTCGCACTGTCGATTTTCGTTTAAATTAGGAAAGTTAGGAAAACCCTAATTTCCCAGAGGTCCCGGATATCTGTTAACCCACACGCCAAGCAATCAGAACACGCAAGTAAAGACGAAAAGAAATAAGAAATCGTAAAAGAGAGCAAAAGAAGTTTTATTCCGAATTCGCGTATCAGCGTTACAACAAGGTAGAAGCCTTGGCTATAAGAGCTGTCGGCGAGATTCCTAGTTCTAACAACCTAAGACTGCAAA
>NW_013623133.1:0-750 GCF_000695525.1 Brassica oleracea var. oleracea
TACACAATCTTTGCTGATCTTGTGTGTTCAGTCAGTGTAGTTTCGATCTACTTAAAGAGTATTTTCTGATATGAATTTGGTTGAAATCGTGAAGTTTTTTTATGATTTTGTTCATCATTTGGCCTTAACTTGACACGCGATTATGAAAAGAACCCTTTTAAATATAAAACTAGTTCACTGACTAAACAAATCTTTTAAATCTTTTAAATATTTTTTTTTGTAGCCATTACTATTAGATTTAGATTTTCGTAGTTATAAAACGACACATACTAAATATTACTTGAAAGGGGGGATTTGCATATATCGTTTTACAGATATTGGGTTTAACTGATTTTTAAATTTTTACGCAGCCTATATGTAAAATTGCCCTATATTTAACCTAAAAATTGTCAAATATGTCCTTCATGCTAATTTTGTTAAATACTTTGGTTTGGGTTTAGTTTTTGCGGCTTCGGTTTTAAGTCTAAGATGCGGGTTTATTGCATATGATTTGTGATTAAGGTCAAGGATTTAGACAAGTATATAGGGAAATCGTATTTCAAATTAACGGTTTCAGTTTAAGGTCTAGAATTTGAATAGAAAGTATGCGGTTAGGAGTTAAGGTATAGGACTTTGGTTTAGGGTTTGAATTTCAGGTGTACAGTACACGGTCCAGGGATATATATTTAGGATTTTAATTTTACGGTTCGGCTTTAGGGTATAAGATTTCATTTTTGGGTTAAAGAGTTTCTTCAGTTAGAGTTGAGAAAT
>NW_013623134.1:0-750 GCF_000695525.1 Brassica oleracea var. oleracea
AACAAAGCAGCCCTCCGCTTCATTTCGGCGACAATCGCTTTCTTTCCGCTCCTCTCTGCATGGACAAGGGCCCGAGAATGGAGCTCAGCCTGTCTCCGGTTCTGTTCTCCGACCTCCTTCCGAAACCTTTTCTTTTAGCAAAGAGAGATCTTGGAGAAAAAAATTCTATCTTGAAGGAATCTTTTCTTAAGGGAAGAAGTGAGTAAAGAATTTGAAAAACTTACTTCCCTTACTTATACAATTTTTTTCTATTCACCTTCAATCTTTCGACAAACGATTACGTCTAATTCCACCTAGAACAGACCATACCGCAAGCTAGGACCTAACACCCAGGTCCACAGATCCTAGCTAGCTGGGGGACTAACTGTTGGGGTCAAAATCGGTCACGATGAAATCGATGTCCGAAAGTCCTCGGAAAAACCGAATATCAGTCAAAACTTCAAAAGCCGAGAAAACGAACAGCCGGAACGAATCGCCCAGCGAGCTCGGTCGCGACACGAGCCAGCTCGCCCGGCGACCACGGCCGTGTTGCCGGTCAAGTCGCCGGCAAGCACGGCCGTGACAAGGGCCAGCTCGCCCAGCGAGCACGGCCGCGACACGAGCCAGCTCGCCCGGCGAGCACGGCCGTGTTGTCGGACGAGTCGCCGGTGAGCTCGGCCGTGACACGGGCCAGCTCGCCTGGCGAGCATGGCCGTGTTGCCGGTTGAGTCGCCGGCGAGCTCGGCCGTGACACGGGCCAGCTCGCCCGGC
>NW_013623135.1:0-750 GCF_000695525.1 Brassica oleracea var. oleracea
CCTTTCGGAAAAAGCGAGACGTCGTAAATATTTTCGAGAGATATTATTCAAACACACAGTCCGTCCGCGACTCTAAAAAAACAAATTGCCCGTCGATTGGCCCCGACGGACAAACCCAAAACGTTCTAAAAAAGAACTCGTAGTCTAACCTTTCGTAAAAGCAAAGGTTCTCTTACATCCGACAAGGATACCATAGCGCGCTATACAAGAAATCCGAAATTTTGGTCAGCACTTCAGACGGTCTCTGGAGAGTGCTCGGTTCGTTCCATACAAGTCATATAAGCCGGCGCCAAGTCGCGGACTTTAAATCGGAAAGAACCAGGTGGAAATCGCCCACATGCAAAACGAGAGCCGATCAGTCGTCGCACAGCCTTAGAGCCGAAAAGAAACCTAGGTCTTGCCCTAAACCCACTCCTACTGGTCCACTAACATCTCAAGACATGATACGAGATCTTAAAAACATGTCCCATTGTCTATATCTAATACGCTCGCGAAACTTCGCGAAACTCTTAAACGTTTCTGAACGCCCTCGTTCAGTAAGAGCAAACGAACAAGACGATAAACTAAGAGTTAAGATACGAAGTGACTACTCGTATCTTTCCCTCACACTTGGCAGAAGTATAAACTAAAACGCACAGAATGTCAATCCTTCATCATATATATAGAAGCCGCAAAAAACGGCTAGGACCCAAAGCCACCAAAAGACCGGTCTCAAACACATAGTTCACATAGCCTCGCAAGGCCATAACA
>NW_013623136.1:0-749 GCF_000695525.1 Brassica oleracea var. oleracea
TCAACATAAGTTTGTTATTTATTTAGGTTAATGAAGAGTTCATGTATTTTTTGGCAAATTTGGATAAGTTCAGTATTTAAATGCTCATTTTCTCTTTTTGAATTTTATAAAATTTTATGTTTATGGCATTGATTGAATCATTAGCCTTCTCTTCAATAATTCGTTAATGTATTAAAGAATTGTATAGCTCAGTTGTTACCTTACTAGACAACTAGGAAAAGACATGCGTCTTGCGCATGGTGAGTTTATTTGTATATATTATCAACAATTTTTTTTATGTATTTGATTATTTTATTTATACATATACAGTTTTTTTTGTTATTATATAATTTCTTTCCGATGGATCATATCAATTTTTATTAAAAATTATGGAACTAAACTACAATTAATATATCATGGGTTGATCGGATTGAAAATTAAACAAATTATGACATAAAAACATTATTTTTTCCACCGAACACATTCTTAAAAAAATGAACAGCACTGTTTCCACAGTTGAATTATTTTAAAATTTATCTTCCATATAGTTTTGAAAGGTTTCAGATCAACCATTGAATTGATATATATCTTTTTAATGATTTTAGTAGTATGCTTAAAAAAAACTTATGTTTTTGTAATTTAAAATCGTTTTAAAAATTCAAAAAACATATAAGAAAAAATCTAACATGTAAGAAAAACATAACATATAAGGTTTCCTCATCTTTGTAATGCTTTTAGTCGCGTGTTTTTTTTTTTTTTTTTTTTTTTTT
>NW_013623137.1:0-749 GCF_000695525.1 Brassica oleracea var. oleracea
ATTTTCTGAACAAAATCTTTGCAAATAACGTTTAAAGCTTTATCCTTTTTATGTCTCCTATATATTTGCATCTACGAAATCTTTGCGATGAATCTACGAAATCTCTGCTAATTACCAGCTCCAACAATGGCTAATTCCTTCATCATTCTTGCTGATTTGAAAGCCGGTCGCTGTTCGACCAGAGCCGAGGAGGTTTTGAGAGTCTAGGATTGTGTCTCAAGATGTGAATGCTCTCGCTCTCCAATCCTACAGCGGCAAGGACAAATCTCTAGGCGTTCTTGCTCCAAGTATTTACATATACCTCTTCTCTCTCTCAATATTTTTCCACCAGATTGGGTTTATGTGTAACTTTTATTATCTTTTGTGTGCATGTATGATTCAGTTTCGTGAGACTATATAACCGAGATGATGTTGATTTGTTTTGAATCGATGATGCTGCGGCCAAATTAGGTGAGATTCATAATTCTCTGTAAATAGATCTAAACCTTATTTGGATTCCAAAACTAAAAAAATTGTGTGGTTGTTGCAGGAGTTGAACGTTGGCGTATATATGATGTGGTCGATATATTGGAGAACATTGGGATACTCTCACTTTCTTCAGAAAAAAGTTAGCTCATTTCACTCTGTTTTAGCTGATTCTATGTCTCTAGCAGGTTTTGTCTAGAAAAATGGAAGAATCTTCACTCTTGGAAAGGTTTTGTTCAGATTCTTCGCTTTTTGCATCGACTCAAGGTACCCTTTAAATAGCT
>NW_013623138.1:0-749 GCF_000695525.1 Brassica oleracea var. oleracea
AAATGATAGAGAGAAAGAGAAAGAAGAAAGAACTTTTCAAAAAAAAACCTCGCTATGAGAAAGTAAGTGTAAAGATTGGGAAAAAATTACCTGCCTTCTTATAGGCATGAGAAATTACTATTTACTCGCGGATTTTTGGACACAAACTTCGCCCAAATACACCAATCTCGTCCGAACTCGCCGTACCGCGCATTGGGATCTCACTAGAAATCCACGCTCCCAACGAGATGGGGGGATAACTATTGGGGTCGAAAACGGTTGCGACGAAGTTAGCGTCACAATCCCCGAAGAAGAAAACAAAAAACCTTCTTCGACAAACACTTTTTCGAAATAGATTCTTCTTTACGAAAAGCTTTGCCGAGGAAACGCGAGTCATCGGACAAGAGCTCAAAAAGGGTCGCTACGCAGCGACCGAACGCGTGCTCCGCTCGGTCGCTATGTAGCGACCGAGCTCGAGCCAAAGCTCGGTCGCTACGTAGCGACCGAGCGGAATTAGCGACCTAGCGTCAATTCCGCTCGGTCGCTACGTAGCGACCGAGCTTAAGCAGAAGCTCGGTCGGCTCGAGCTCGGGCCGAAGCTCGGTCAGCTCGAGCTCGGTCGCTCGCTCGGTCGCTACTTAGCGACCGAACGTTCGTCCTGCTCGGTCGCTACGTAGCGACCGAGCGTCTGTTTCGCTCGATCGCTACGCATCGACCGAGCTTTTTCGAAACGTCGATACGACATTAGTCCATGCATTCTCGTCTACCCT
>NW_013623139.1:0-749 GCF_000695525.1 Brassica oleracea var. oleracea
AAATAAGTATGAAGATATTGAGGATCCTTATGATCTTTGGATAAAACGAAAACCCATATACTCAATGGAATTATGGCGAAAAGCCATGAATGATTGGAAGATACTCAGGTTCCAGGATTTTAAATCCGTGGAAGAATACGATTCTGCTCTAATGAAAATCGCCCATAGTCTTGAACTATGTGATGAAGTGGTTACAGATAATGATCTACTGTATAAAACATATTCCACATTCCATCCAAAGGATCGGTTGCTATCATATACAGCTAAGGTTTTCACAACCTATAATGACTTATTGTCATACCTATTGGCAACTAAGCAAAGAAAGCAGAAAGTTAAAGATACCATTGACAGATTTGAGAAACTTCAGAAAAGATGCATTGAGCAACAAAACAGCGAGATGAGATATCCTGAGGCATTGGATCAGGATGAATCCAAGAAATCCGTGTGGAGTAATATAGATTGTGAGGCCGGCTTATACATTGACTAAAGAAAGATCTCGACATGATAATTTTATTTTAAGTCTATGATTTTGTGATTTGCTTTTGACCTACTTGATGATTCACGATTTTTATATATATATAAAAGAGTTCTTTGATTTCATTATATCTTGCCTGATCTTACTTGAACATATGAATGTTTTTACTGATAAAAAATTGCCTAAATGGCATAATATCCAAGTAAGAAATCGTGAAAGTAGTATAATGAGCCTAGTAAAGAAACTATGGCTAAGGCATTGTCTAAAGGACATT
>NW_013623140.1:0-749 GCF_000695525.1 Brassica oleracea var. oleracea
AAAAAAAAAGAGAGAATCAACCAGTTAATGGTATATTGAAGATGGTTCAATTATCGCTGTCAGTGAACGGCCATTAGTGTATGCACTTGATTATAGCTCTTTTGAGTTCTTGCTTTAAGAGGAAAACTCTAATAGTCACAAAGTCTAATAATCTGTTCAAGATAAGAATTTGTTTTTGATATATTACATTATCTTTCTTAAAATAAAAAGAGAGTTAAACTGTTAGATATGTCAAAACTATTTGTATAATTGATCTTCAAATGATGGCAAAAATGATCTTCAAATATTGAAAATAAGAAAGATATATTTCAAACAAAACAACCACACATTTTTAAATTCATAAATGTGTAGTTTCTACAAATTTTTTTAGAATTAACACATAATACCCATGCCCGAGAACATAACTTGCGAAAGTCTACAACTATTCACACTGATCCAAGAACAAATGTCGTTGGACAAATCCCACAACAAAAACGAACATCGTTGTTGGTTTGTTATTGAACAGGTAAACAACAGAACAGATATTTGGTTTGAGATACAAGGCTTCATATGGAGAAACAAACTAAACAATTCCCATACATGCATGGAGTCAACCCTATACTCAAGATCATCAGACAAGTAAAACTCTCAGCAAGAACCAAAAATAAAGCCAACATAATCTTATGTACTCATTTCATCATTTTCGATATTCAGATAATAAATTCCAATACAAATAATTTATATCCACGCGGTAACAAGGAAAAAAAAAA
>NW_013623141.1:0-749 GCF_000695525.1 Brassica oleracea var. oleracea
AAAAAAAAATTCACCTTTTTCATTTTATGTTATGTATTTTAACTAAATTTTAATTTTACGATTTTTTCTATTTTTATTTTTACTTTTCAAAATTATTATTAAAAAATCTATTATATGTTAGTTTTTGGTTGTGGCTGATGAAATGTGGATATTATTGAAATTTTATTATTCTTTTTCGAAGTTCTTAGATTTTAAATTATATTATGTATTTCAGTAAATTATTATTTGTTGAGAGACTGATGTACTGTTGGATTGACAATGACTTATCGATTTAAATAAATGATAAATTATTAAATGTTTTGTTTATAGATTTGATCTTAAAAATGAAAAATGGAAGACAATTCATAAGTTGCTCAAAAAAAAAGGAAGACAATTCATAAATTCTTTAATAAGTTTACTGACTTGGTGGTGCAACTAAGAAATAGATACCAATAGTACTTGGGTGTTCGAAATCAGAATTAAAAACATAAACTGGAAGGGGTTAGCTATCGTAGAAATCAGAAACAAAAACTTAAATCTGTCTACCGCATCATTGGTTTGTAAGGTTGGTGGAACCCTTTTAAATGGTATCATCATAATACAGAAGACCCTGACTATCTTGCGAGTTAACTTGAAATTAAAATCCGTGAGCTTGACTTGAAGTTGCATAGGCGTCCAACTATGTCTTGGAAACACTGTGGTGTTGTTATGGCTGCTTCTTCGTTGGGAGCACTCTCAGGAGACACATAGATATCTAGTGTTACACTTAT
>NW_013623142.1:0-749 GCF_000695525.1 Brassica oleracea var. oleracea
ATATTTTTGAATTTTTCTCAAAATTTATGTGTTAACCCCTACGAAAAAATTGATTTTTTCAGTAAATGCTCTATTTACTCAAGCCTATGATCTTTAGTGTAGGTTTAAAATTTCTAAACACATTCTACATTTGTATTAATGTATATTAAACACTCTTTCATGGTACATGAACATCGGCTTTATTTGTTGTCAATTAATTTAGTAAAACTTCATAATACTCCCTAAATTGGTGGATTAACCAACTCACTATAAAATCGCTATTTTCTAGAGAAACGAAGACAACAAAAGTTCTAAACATCTTTGACCTTCATCATATGTTATTGAAGGATGCATCTATTTATTAAAACAATATTTTCATATTTTTTAATTTTTCTTAAAATCTATGTGTTAACTCCTATGAAAATATTGAATTTTTCAGTAAATGCTCTATATACTGAAGTCTATGATATTTAGGGGATGTTATTGGTTCTATGATTTTAATGGATTTGAAAATCCAAGCAAAATCTAGTGTTATTGGTTCTATGATTTTAAAATCTGTATTCAAATTCATTGTTATTGGTTCTATGATTTTAAAATAGATTTCAAAATTAGGTGTTATTCAATAGTAAGGATTTGATTAAGCATTTGATTTGAATTTGGATTTGAATAGATTTATAAGTGTTTGAGAGAGTAAAATACAAAGAAACAAATATTGAGTTATAACTTGTTATTTTGAATGGATTTGTCTTATAAATTTTTCTCTAACAAAA
>NW_013623143.1:0-749 GCF_000695525.1 Brassica oleracea var. oleracea
TTCCGCAAATCCACAGCTCTCATCTCAGCTCAAATCAAACCCTTGAAGACATTACCAGCCTAGTTCTGTTCTTGAAGAAGAAAGAAGCTTGAAGCGTGGAGTGTTCTCCTTATCTCTCAACCGTGCCTGTCTTTACCTGATGGAGAGTGTCTCTTTGGAAGCAGAGGAGGATGGAGAGGCGTCATGAACCTCAAGCCAAAGCTCCTTGTCCAAGAGCTTATCACATCCGGATACAAGAAAGATGAAGCTAAGATGAAGCCGGTTTGATGTATAAAGAAAGGAGGGGTCTTTGGGTGTGAGAAACAAGAAGGAGGCCATGGACTGAAGGAGAAGGAGGTGGGTGACGATCCAGACAAAGACTCTTGAATCCAACCATATCATGGCCAGATTGCCTTTGGAGGCTTAAGGAACCAACCTGGTTCCTTGTGTAAGCGATTCTTTAAAACCTTCTTGATATTGAGCTTGTGTTGTGTTGTTGCCTGGTTATTGTGATGTGTATTGATTGAAAAACCTGAGGATAATGTGTGATTTCTAAATATAATTAGTTGAATCTGTCCCAGGATGCTTTAAAGGCTTGTTTAGTGTTTAAAGAGTAAAATGCTTGCTCCTGTTAAGTAATGAGTTTGCTAAATGTGAAATGATATTGTTTGAAGCTCATGAACTGAAAACAGATTGAAAGTAATGCATGTCTGATGTTAAGTTATGATAGTAATGCTTAGCCTAAGTTATAAATGAATGTGTGATGGATT
>NW_013623144.1:0-749 GCF_000695525.1 Brassica oleracea var. oleracea
AGAAGTTGTTCCACTTTCAAATCAGGTGATCTCAGTTTTCCTGTTTTTATTAGAGTGACGAAGAAGTTGTCATATTCCCAAACAGGAAACTGAGATCACTTGATTTGAAAGTGGGATAACTTCTTCATCCTAACTCCTATGAGATTTATTCCACTTCCTGGTGATTCTCCACTACTTTATGTATCCAAATACAACTTCTTACATCGCGATTCATCCTGTTTTGATTAGAGTGACAAGAAAGTTGTCATATTCCCAAACAGGAAACTAAGATCACGTGATTTGAAAATGGGATAACTCCTTCATCCTAACTCATATGAGATTTATTCCATTTCCTGGTGATTCTCCTGTACTTTATGTATCCAAATACAACTTCTTACATCGCGATTCATCATGGTTTGATTAGAATGACGAAGAAGTTGTCATATTCCCAAACTAGAAAACTAAGATCACCTGATTTGAAAGTGGGATAACTCCTTCATCCTAACTCATATGAGATTTATTCCATTTCCTGGTGATTCTCCTGTACTTTATGTATCCAAATACAACTTCTTACATCGCGATTCATCATGGTTTGATTAGAATGACGAAGAAGTTGTCATATTCCCAAACTAGAAAACTAAGATCACCTGATTTGAAAGTGGGATAACTCCTTCATCCTAACTCATATGAGATTTTTTCCACTTCCTAGTTATTCTATACTAGTCTGTGTATCCAAATACAGTTTCGTACATCACGATTAATCATGGTTT
>NW_013623145.1:0-749 GCF_000695525.1 Brassica oleracea var. oleracea
ATACATTGCATTAACGTAACCTGAATCAGAACTTCGTTAAGAAATCTCGTAAATCGAATTGCACAATAGATGGTACGTAGTCTTAGATCCCATTAAAAAATTACAATATTAATTAACTATAGCTAAGAAGCATATATTCTGAAGCATATATGTACAGGTATATATCTTGTGGAGCTCTGTATGCGTATTATACACATATAAGAGAAATATGATGAGCATGCCGTAGAACTCCATTAATTATCTATTTGTTTATTAGGGATATATTAATTTTTATTAGAAAACAAGACAGCGTGAGGTGGAGAACATGCATGCAAGATCAAATCGAAGTCATATATATTTACGTAACAAGTTTACTTGAACCCCATGCAAGTCCCATGCACTCAAACCCTTCTATATAAACCCCTCCAAGTTCACCATCCAGTCATAATCAAATTAGCCATTACACAAACTACAAAGTCTCTCAGCCATGGAAATTCCAAAAGCTCACTACTCTCTAGCCATCCTTGTCATTCTCTTTGTCGTTTCAAATAGCCAAAATGCCTGCAATCCAGAATGCAAGGCTAAAGAACCCTTCAACTGCGATAATTCTCTTACCTTCAACCGAACTGGATTTCCAAAGAACTTTACTTTCGGTGCGGCTACTTCCGCGTACCAGGTATAAATTTATATATCTTCCTATGACCGTTGCTGGGCATACTATTTTCTTATTATTGTAGATAAAAGTATATTTTTTCAAAAAAGAAAAAAAA
>NW_013623146.1:0-749 GCF_000695525.1 Brassica oleracea var. oleracea
ATCTGTTTTAAATAGAAACCCTAAATAATCCGTATGACAGGTTATATTGATCTGATTTAGATGTCTTTGGGAATTGAGAATCCGTATGCTAGGTTGATAGATTCATGATAAAATCTAATGTCTTGAGGTTTAAGATTGTATGCTAAGTTCGATTAAATTGATTGATCTGATTATATGTTTTTGAGGTTTGATAAATTCGGATACTAGATAAATTATTTACACATGGTTTATGGTAAATACCAATCAGCCTTGAAACTGATTCATTGAAATTCATGCTTGAAATCTATATTCTAGTATTGCTAAAATCAGCCTTGAAACTGATTGAGTGATTAATAAATCTTTTTACTAGTCTTGCTAAAATCCATTGATTGTTAAACCCTAATTGCATGATTAATCGAATCAGTTTTTGCTAGTCTTGATAAACCATAATATTATGAGCACATAGAAATAATATTGCTGAGACTTGCTAGAAATTGACTAATTGATTAAATGCCTTTAAGATTGATAGTCTCATTGTCCTCACAAGATTGAAATCCGAATTGATTGTTTTTAAGAGTAAAACCGCATGAAAATTATACCTAAATATTGAGTGATATATGATTTGAGATGTCGAAAATAAACCTGGATTTTGTTGCCCTAAATCTCTATGGAGATAATTATTTACGGTGGGCATTGGATACAAAGATTATAAAAGATTATCCAAAAGTCAAAAAGACTTGGTGAATGTATCATAGAAGACAATAATGCCA
>NW_013623147.1:0-179 GCF_000695525.1 Brassica oleracea var. oleracea
TGCGTTAACCCCTACGAAAATATTGAATTTTTGGTAAATGCTCTATTAACTGAAGCCTATGATCTTTAGCGTTGTTTTTAAATTTCTAAACACATTCTACATTTGTATTAATGTATATTTAACTCTCTTTCATGGTACATGGGCATCGTTTTAATTTTTTGTCATTTAATTTAGTAAAA
>NW_013623147.1:346-749 GCF_000695525.1 Brassica oleracea var. oleracea
GTTAACCCCTACGAAAATATTGAATTTTCGGTAAATGCTTTATTTACAGAAGCCTATGATCTTTAGTGTTGTTTTTAAATTTCTAAACACATTCTACATTTATATTAATGTATATTTAACTCTCTTTCATGGTGCATGGGCATCGTTATAATTTTTTGTCAATTAATTTAGTAAAAGTTCATAATACTCCCAAAATTGGTTGACTAACCATTATAAAATTGTTATTTGCTAGAGAAACGGAGACAACAAAAGTTCCAAACCTCTTTGAACTTCATCATATGTTGGTGAAGGATGCAACTATGCATTAAAACAGTATTTTCATTTTTTTGATTTTTTCCCAATATCTATGGGTTAACCCCCCCTACAAAAATATTGAATTTTCGGTAAATGCTCTATTTACTGA
>NW_013623148.1:0-749 GCF_000695525.1 Brassica oleracea var. oleracea
GAATCGAGACTGTCCGCATCAGCTCGCCGTGTGGCGAGCTGAGAGGGATCATTTAGCTCGCCCTACGGCGACCTGAATCACCCCTCGAGCTTCTCTCTCCAGTCTCGATCGTACAGCTTTTCGTTTCGTCTCAATCGGACTTTCCATTGAGATTTTACGACGAAAACAAGTCAGCTCGACGAATCGAGACTATCCGCATCAGCTCGCCGTGTGGCGAGCTGAGAGGGCTCATTCAGCACGCCCTACGGCGACCTGGATCGCCCCTCGAGCTTCTCTCTCCAGTCTCGATCGTACAGCTTTTCGTTTCGTCTCGATCGGACTTTCCGTTGAGATTTTACGACGAAAACAAGTCAGCTCGACGAATCGAGACTGTCCGCATCAGCTCGCCGTGTGGCGAGCTGAGAGAGCTCACACAGCTCGCCCGATGGCGATCTGGACCACTCCTCGAGCTTCTCTCTCGAGTCTCCATCGCGCAGATTTTTGTTTCATCTCGATTTTACGATAAAAACCGCACAGACTTGTTTTTTCGTATAAGATCGAATCGATCGTCTAAAACGGCTACGGTCGATTTAAATGCCAAAGTTGCCTAAACTATACGAGAAATTTAAACGCAATCCGGTTTTATAAACTTCTGCCACGTTGAGTCGAAAACATTTAATCATAAACATCAGATGGATTTTTCAACAATAAACAAAGCACACATAGTAAGTTAAGTAAAACCAGCAGTACGAAGAAACGAGAACATAAAC
>NW_013623149.1:0-749 GCF_000695525.1 Brassica oleracea var. oleracea
GAGGTTGGTAGAGGGGAATGTCAGACAGGATTTGCTAAGTTGTTGGCCAGGTGAATTTGGTTGCTAAGCTAGGATATGGTATAACGTGCTTTTGTGATTAGAACTTCTTAGATGTGGATTGCAAAATTGTAGATGTGACGATTCTAACTTTTGAATTATGTGAGTCTCTACTGTTTTCAAACCTCTTTTAGAGAGACTGCCCGTTTGTTTTGCTTGAGGACAAGCAAAATGGTAAGTCTGGGGGAGTTGATAGACCATGGATTTTATCCACTTTTAGCCATGGTCTATAAGTGTTTTAATAACTAATTATTACTATATAGAGTCTATTTATAGTTTTTATAGGTTCAGGTACGTTCTGGAGAAATATGGCGATTTTGGAGCCTTTTGAGGTGCAGAACTGCACAGACGCGTCAGATGTCTAGCTATGGATGGAGATCTTCCAACCGTTAGATTGAGCCCATATTTTAACATAAGATAGAACTTTGAGTTATCTTTCCATTTCCACCGGTCTGAGGTAAATCAGCATCCTGTAGCAGACTTTATGCCCGTTTTACTGAGGAGTGGTCAGTCTGCCTCGCGAGAGGAAGCTGCCGAGAAGAGGAACGTATGTCGATCGATGCAGAACTCTTGACATCGATCGATATGGATGCCAGAATGCGGGCCGAGCATATTTTATGACCGACTGAAGCCCAGAAGCAGCCACAAATTACTAGAATACCCTTGGACGACCAGAAACCCTATTTATGTTA
>NW_013623150.1:0-749 GCF_000695525.1 Brassica oleracea var. oleracea
CATCAATGTGTTGTTGATGTAGTTTTTGGCGAGAAGGATAAACTCGAAACTGGCGCCTAAGGAGAGAGAGGAGCTGTACATGAAGTGGGACGTACCACTAGAAGGGAAACAGAGGAAGTTACAGTTCGTGAACAAGCTATGGACTGATCCTTACGACTCAAGGCACGTGCAAGAGAGTGCAGAGATAGTTGCCAAGCTTGTTGGGTTCTGTGAAAGTGGTAACATCTCTAAAGAGATGTTTGAGCTCAACTTCGCCATGCCTTCAGATAAAAGGTGGAACATTGTTTGGGACATCTCTAATCTTCTTCATCTATGAAGATAGCTTTTTTTTTTAAAAAAGTAGACAAGAGTAGACAACGCATAAAAGTACTCCTAGTTATATCATTATGGTTGTGTTTGTAGTATTAGATTCCTTGTCAAATTTGAGACTATAACGATCAGATTACCATGTATGATCCTAGCGTATACCACGTCCTCTTGACAGTGGCTACAACAAACGTCAGTTTTAGAATTGATTTTGATGAGTCAAGGACATTGTACCCCCATTGTTGGGGAGGCTCAGCTAAGTGATTCTACTTGTAATAAAGTTTTCTTCCACTGTCGCACATAAAAAAAGTTGAACTTTAACCAGATTAATATTCAGCAATATGAAGGTACACAACAAAACTGAATCAATCTCTGTAACCTGAAACTTTTCTGTGCAACTACAGACCCTTATTTTCTGAGGAACACTGTAATATTAGAGCATG
>NW_013623151.1:0-749 GCF_000695525.1 Brassica oleracea var. oleracea
AGTACTCATAATGAATAATGAAAGAAACGTGGGGTTTAAAGTGATATGTAAAAGACATATTGTATTGGCCATGAATATGTAAACGCCATATGATGCCCAGTGAATATATAAATCCTGAAAGAAGGATAAATCGTGAGACAAACCGGGAAAGGTCTATATAATCCAATGTGATGGATACTACTACATATTTCACTACATATGATGTATGGAAGAAATTCAAAAGATGTAGTATGCTATATATGACTCACTAGATGATGATGATAATATTATTGGTACCAAAAGGTTTACCAAACGGTATTTAGCTCATAATCAAAAGATGAGAAAAGAAGTTCTCTTGAACATCATTTTCCTAAAGTTGTTCATGAACTGAATTAAATTACTACATGTAAGCAAGTGAAGAGTTCTATAAGAACAATTCAAATCAGTCCATAGAGGAATTTTAAATTCCTTGTGTTTTATACTAACCAGCCTAAGATAGGTTAAATGGTTATTCATTAAACCTTAGAAGATGTTATAGACCATCACCACAAATTAGCTAAATTTTGGTAATACTTATGGTTGGTAGAATTCTCAGCATGAACCAACCAAGCTGTGGTATAAATGAATAAGCTATCACAAAGATAAGCTATAAGATCGAAGTTCATCTTTGAACAAAAGGTATAGGACCACATTATGCGTCCATATGGGACCCAACGGGTCCGGCCATCATATATAAAGATAATGCAGCTTGCATTGCTCAACTCAAAGAC
>NW_013623152.1:0-749 GCF_000695525.1 Brassica oleracea var. oleracea
GGTTCTAAGCTTGAGGGGGAGTGTTAATGCATATGATCCATGGTCAGTACCAAGTCTTTCCATCAATGCGGCTTCAATGAGAGGTGTTTGAGGAGAAGCTGATGAAACTATTCTGCCTTTCCAAGAAGGTGATGATGCCATGAAGATGGTGCATTGGCCGAGTTAGGAAACTCATTAAAAACACAAGGGAAGTTCCCTTAGACTTTTAAAACTCTTTTCAATCTTTTTCATTCATCTTATTCATTGCTTGTGCTTGAAAAGAAACTTAAGATGATTATGATTGAATTGTGGGATTGTGTGCATCAAGTGTGGTGAAGGATATTCATTTTCTTGGTTTTGATAGGTACTGATGCACCTTTGGGATAATGTATCAGGTACCATTGCTTGTAGCCTCATTAAACAGTTCCGGGTATTCTCCTAGCTTCTCTAAAGGGGCTGTGAAGTCTGTTGAGAGGGGGAGACCATAAACCTAGTCTATGAAGAGGGCAAGCCGGGTGTGAAGTATTGATCAGCCTCACTAGTGTTTTGAAGATGATCTGGTTGTGTCATGTGTCCTAGCATCTCTAAGATGGCTGAGAAGTCAGTTGAGAGGGGGAGACTTCAAACCGGTTCCATGAAGAGGTGAAGCTGAAGTATGAAGTGTGAAGTGTGCACAAAGCGGTGAAGAGTTGCTGCATCTGTTAGGCCGTGATCCAGAGCTTTTTGTGTCCAACCACATTGGTTCTAAGGCACAAGAGCTCACTGGCCAA
>NW_013623153.1:0-749 GCF_000695525.1 Brassica oleracea var. oleracea
AAAAATAAGGTTTTTATGTCATAATTTGTTTAATGTCCAATCCGATCCACGCATGATGTATTAATTATAGTTTTGTTCCATTATTTTTAATAAAAATTGATATGATCCATCATAAAGAAATTATATAATAACAACAAAAAATATTTTATATATATAAATAAAATGATCAAATATATAAAATAAACTATCGAAATATATACAAATAAAATAAAATGATCATTTTATTTTATATATATAAATAAAATGATCACATAGTAAAAGTTCTTATTTATTCACATTGAAAGCAAGAGATATTTTAGGGCTGAACATGAATAAAAAATAGATATTACTATAAAAATTAATTGAATTATATTCTCTGATTAATAAATGGACTACGAGTTTACCATACTAATATTTAATGCTATGACTTAATTTAATCATACCAAACATTTCACGTGCTAACATTAACTTCTTACTATTATAACTAGGATAAGACATGCGCCTTGCGCAGGGTGAGTTTATTTATATATATATTATCGATAGTTTTTTTTATATATGTGATCATTTTATTTATATATATAAAATATTTTTTGTTGTTATTATATAATTTTTTTCGATGGATCGGAGCAATTTTTATTAAAAATAATGGAACAAAACTATAATTAATACATCATGGGTTGATCGGATTGGACATTAAACAAATTACAACATAAAAACCTTATATTTTTCATCGAACACATTCTTGAAAAAAGTGAACAATATTGTTTTCA
>NW_013623154.1:0-749 GCF_000695525.1 Brassica oleracea var. oleracea
TGATTGGAATTGGGGAATTTCAGAAAGAACCAGAAGAAGAAGTAAGAATGGTTCGGGCTGCTGGTGGTCAGATCATGTACACTTCAGGGAAAATCTGAAACGTCTCTGTGATGATCGGAGGAGTGAACATGCCAGCCGACTTGGTCGTTTGCCCAGTGAAATCATACGATGTGATCCTTGGAATAGATTGGCTGATTAAATACACGTCACATCTTTGTGGGAACCGAAATTCGCACTGTCGATTTACGTTTAAATTAGGAAACTAGGAAAACTCTAATTTCCCAGAGGTCCAGGATCTCTGCGAGAGCCAACTGCAAGTGACCAAATATATGCGGAAATCATGAAAAGATAACAAACGAATTTAGAGAAAACAGTAGATCTTATTTCGAGTCCGCGTAAGAGCGTTGATATCATTACAAGAGATCATAAAAGCTTTGGCCGCAAAGGCTGTCAGCGAGTAACCCAGTTCTAGCGGCCTAAAAGCTCAAACCTAGTTGAGTGAAAGGCTGCCTACGTACCCCTTTCGAGGATCAAGCCGAACGTAGTACAAGAGTGAACCAAGAGATCGAACTGCTTGTGCGCGTTCGTCTGGTAATCGGGTGCCAGTCATGGAAACAGAGCATGTCGAGAATAGTGCCTCAGAGTTTCTAAGTGCCGAGAGTTCTCCCTCGTGCCACTCGCCTAGAACTCCTTATATACTCCCTCATAGGTCGGTTTACGCTTTTTCCTCTTCTGCCCTTAAGCCGTCA
>NW_013623155.1:0-749 GCF_000695525.1 Brassica oleracea var. oleracea
AATTCCGACGAATTTACTGTTAATCGGAATGTCGTCGGAAATTCGTCAAAATATACCGACCAACTTCCGACGACTACAACAGTTACATTTTTTATCGGAATGTCGTCGAAAAGTCGTCGGAAAATTCCGACGACCCTTGTTTCGTCGGAATTTCGTCGGAAATGGCCGACGAAATTCCGACGACTTCAATTTTTTGAATTTGGTCGGAAATTGGTCGGTAATCCGTCACAAATGTCCGACGACGTTGATGTCTGTCGGAACCTCCGTCGGAATTCGGCGTGTTTTCTTGTAGTGGATGTTATTGGAGCGTTTGACGCCTTCGGATGATAACTATCCCAAGGTTAGGTCCTTTTATATAATTACTCTTATTTGTACAAATTTTTAATTTTTCTTATTTTGTCACTTAGCACAATCTAATCTTCTTCTTTTTCTTTTGTAGGATTGTAGAGATGATAAAATTTATTGGAAAGAATGGAGTGAGGTTGATCGCGTTGTGAGGGAAGTCAGCAACCAAGGATATAAAGGTAATTATAATGCATTTTTTTCATTAATGCATTTTACATATTGCAAAATTGGACCGTCGATGTACACTTAAATTTCCTTAATTAAACACACACATATATAAACTAATACATATATAATAATAGGGTCGGTCCGCCCTACGGGCGGGATTATAAATCAATAATAATTTAAATAAGTAGGATAAATATCTAATATAAAGTTATATTATTAAAATTGATATATGAGTG
>NW_013623156.1:0-748 GCF_000695525.1 Brassica oleracea var. oleracea
AGAAATGTTAAATACCATACAATAGTTCAACTTACAATTGAAAGCAAAAGACAAAACAATAGTTCAAACAGAAAAACAAAAGCTTCTTCTGTTATCTCTTCATTTTTCCAAACAAAAGTTCTAGCGAGAAATAAAGACTTGTCAACATCGTGCCTTGGGTGTTTATCAAAATGCATCATCTTTCTTCTTGGTTTGAACAAACATTCTTAGACGCACCTGAAAACTACAATGGACGAAAAAAACAGATTGAAAAGATAAACTTTAAGCACATGCTGACACCAAGGAGAGTATTTAAGAAATTTGCTCACTTCCTAAACTTACTTTGGAGTGACATGTTCATCAGGCTGACTTTCATCATCAAGAAGCCTTCCCAAATCATATTCTTTCAAGTTCACTTAAGATTCCTGATATAACATGCTTGTGCTTGGCAAAAGCAAGTTGTCTCCTTTGGATCCATGGATGGTTTCTGGAATTTTAATACTGAGTTTTATGGTTTACCTGATACACACAGTAAGTAATAATGATTAGAAAATAAAGGAATACAGCAAGAAACACATTCAAATGCCTACCAGAAGCTGAGTACAACATATGTTGAAGCTAGACAATGACAAACAGAACAACCAATATACCCATTATTCTAGCAGCATAGCTTGTCCAAACATCGACAGTCACAATTTTGTAGAAAATATGAAGAATCCATAATACATAAAGAGACTTTCTTGTTACCTTTAACAATGAATCATTTACT
>NW_013623157.1:0-748 GCF_000695525.1 Brassica oleracea var. oleracea
CTTATGTAGCTTGTTTAAGATACGTTGCTTAAAGTAATTTGTATTTTTCATTTATTTTTAATTCTAATTAAATTAAGAACCCACCTAAAAAGCTACTGATAATGATGGTCTAAGGTTTATATTATTTCTACCAACACGCCAAGATTAGTCTTGGCCTCTCTTGAGAGGAAGGTTCATTCAACTTTTGTTTGGAGAACCATATTGGATGAAAGTGGCTTAGGCAACACTAATTGCAGTTATAAACGTCTAATAAAAGCATTTAGGTTTTTAAATGGCCAAAGCAGAATATAGTTTGGTTCGAAATATAGTCCAAGAAAATTATTTCTGCAATATGTATATGAATTTTGGCTAATTTATTTTTAAGTTAGTAGTTCAAAATATAGCCCAACAAAATTATCTATGTTGATTTTTTAAACATGACTAATTTTCTTGGACTATATTTTGAACCACTGACTAAAAATTAGAAAATAATACAAACACTATTAATCCAAAATTGTGATGTAGTTACCAAAAGTTTTAAAGAATTTCATGTCATTGCTAAAAATTAAAATTTAATTTCTAAATGTTATTGTTTTTTTTTGTCAATATAGTTTTGTGTATTCAAGTTTCGAAACAACCATGTAATTTTGTGCATTATCTTTCAAAATCAACAAAAGAAAAAGAAAATAACAAAAGAGAATTAAAAATTCCAACTAAAGAAGGATAATTCAATTGAAGACTTTAATATAATTTGAAAAAATAGAGAATT
>NW_013623158.1:0-748 GCF_000695525.1 Brassica oleracea var. oleracea
TTTGATTCCTTTATTTGGTATCAGAGCTTGTGGTTATTATTGATCGCATAAACCATGGCG
Organism: Brassica oleracea var. oleracea; assembly: GCF_000695525.1. Classification (NCBI taxonomy): domain Eukaryota; kingdom Viridiplantae; phylum Streptophyta; class Magnoliopsida; order Brassicales; family Brassicaceae; genus Brassica; species Brassica oleracea. The sequence continues at coordinate 61 of NW_013623158.1, forward strand.
GATTCAAAGGCATTAGTGAAGATAAAAGATGGCGTACCTGGAGCTGTGGTCTGTCCGATGTTGACAACGTCGAACTACACAGTTTGGGCAATGAGGATGAAAGTTCTTCTGCGTGTTCATAAGGTTTGGGAAACAATTGAGCTAGGAACAGAAGACGACGAGAAAAATGATGTAGCAACAGTACTTCTGTTCCAGTCGATACCTGAAGGACTGATTTTGCAAGTTGGAGACCTAGGTTCCCCTAAGGTGATATGGGAAGCTATTAAGACAAGAAACCTAGGAGCAGAACGAGTTAAATCAGCCTGTCTCCAAACATTGATGAATGAGTTCGATCGTATGAAGATGGAGGACTCCGACTCTATTGATACGTTCTCAGGAAAGATATCAGAACTTGCTTCTAAGGCGGCATCGTTAGGTCAAAGTATTGAAGGACCAAAGGTCGTGAAGAAGTTCCTTAATAGCCTACCTCCGAAATTCATTCATATGACAGCATCTTTAGAGCAGTTGTTAGACTTAGAGACGACTAGCTTTGAAGACATTATCGAAAGACTTAAAGCTTATGAAGAACGTATAAAAGGGTATGAACCATTTGAGCAACAAGGAAGTCTTCTGTACTCAAATTCTGAGAAGTCATATGATCAAAGAGGGTCAGATAATGGAGGAAGAGGCAGAGGCCAAAACAGAGGAC
>NW_013623159.1:0-748 GCF_000695525.1 Brassica oleracea var. oleracea
GACGCTCTATGGAGCCTCAAAAGGTCTCTTTTATTAGTATAGATTTAGTTTTTCATTTTTCAATTGTATATTTACTTATTCTATTTTTTTATATATCAAATGATAATATTATGATAGATGTTTAATGTAATATTTCTATTTATTATATTGTATATTTACTTTTTATTTAGTTTTCCTTATATTGTATATTTACTTATTATTGTTTACTTATTATTGTTTAATGTAATATTTCTATTTATTATATTGTATATTTACTTTTTATTTATTTTTCCTTATATTGTATATTTACTTATTATTGTTTAATGCAATGTTTCTATTTATAGGAAAAATAAACAGTAAGTAAATATACAATATAAGAGATAAAAATGTTACATATTATAATAAGTAAAAATATGTGAAGAAATAAATAATTAGTTAATATAGTATATAAAAAAATAAAAATATTACAATAAATATATATCATAATATTATCATTGATATAAAATCAAGAAATTTAGAAAAAGTAAATATACAAATATAAGTAATGAAAAACTATATTAAACATCTATTTGAAAAATGTATAGTTCTCTGTTTTTTCCTAAGGAAATATATATATTTACACAAACATACAATTTAGAATTTTGCTGTTGTTTAGAATACAATGTAAAAAAAAAACTATATAGTTAAAATTTGAAAATAAAAATAGCTCCGCGCGTAGCGCAGATTAACTCCTATATAATTAATGTTTAATGTAATATTTTTATATTAT
>NW_013623160.1:0-748 GCF_000695525.1 Brassica oleracea var. oleracea
AATTATACAGAGTATATCTGTATAAACATCCAAGACATCACCATCAAAAGACCCACATGAGACAAGCATGGGACCCACCTGGAGACTTTAAAGCAAAACGACAAAGGTCTCCATCAGTCAACCAAGACTTGACACGTAGCAACAAAGTGTCGGCACAATCAGAAGACGACACGTAACAAGCAGAGTGTCGGCACAATCAGAAGACGACACGTGGCAACCAATCAGTACGCAAGCTTCGTCTATAAAAGGAACCCATGAGGAAGAACGAAGCACGGGCAATTTCGCCAAGCTCTTTCTCACTCTAAAAACGCTCTCCCTTCTCTCTAGATATTCAGTAAAATTTCACATTCCTTAAGCAACTCTGTAATCAACTTCTGTTGCTTCTTTTTCTTTCTAGTAATTTGTTTACAAAGTTCTTAATTTATTTTGATTTTATTTGTTTGCTGAATTAAAACTTATGCTGACAAGGTTGTGATTAATACTTACTTTTATTGATCTTGATGTTACAGAGTTGCTTGTGGAATGTAGTTTAGAATCACAAGAAAGTTGAATAAATCTCATAGGAGTTAGGATGAAGAAGTTATCCCACTTTCAAATGAGGTGATACCAGTTTGCCTGTTTGAGAATAAGACAACTTCTTCGTCATTCAAATCAAACCAGAATGAATCGGGATGTACAAAGCTTGATCTCGATACATAAATTAGTGGAGAATCACCCGGAATTTGAATAAATCTCATAGGAGTTAGGA
>NW_013623161.1:0-748 GCF_000695525.1 Brassica oleracea var. oleracea
ATAGATAAATATTAGATAACACATCCTTCAAGCCACGGGAGGATCTTCGTTTACAAATTTGGCAAACTCTTCCCTTGTTTTGCCATTTGGATTCTTCTTCCATTCGATGAACTTCTTCGATGCCTCTATGAACTTCTCCATGTGAAGCCGCTTCCACTCCTACCAAAATAAAATATCCACACAAAATGTTTGTGCCAAAACCATTAAGCAACATAAACTTAATAAACACTTGTGATTAGTTACGATGCTCTGGAAACTTGTGAGCGTATGAGTTCAACCTCAAAATCCCATTCTCCATACATATCAGGATCATCCTTGTTGGCCCATATAAAGGCTTCCACTTCCATTTTCTCCAAGGTATCCTGCATAAAAGGAGATCAAGCTTCAAGCTCTAAGTAATATCATAATAAAAGATCATTAGAGATTATGAAGTGAAACTTACGGTCAATACAACCTCAACAGTTTTTCTCTCGTATTCATCTCCTTCAATCATATCTAAGTTCTCTAGCTGAGCATCTGTTAATCCGGTTAGTACCTGCACAAACCATCAACCATTTCTTTCAGTTTTCGAGAACAAGAAAGAAAAAAGAAAAGAAAACAAGTTTAAGAATAAATGGTTAAATTTTCAGTCATTCACATGTGAATGTTCAAATGAACCAAAATTTAGTTTACGTGCATTAAAAATATCATAGAGTAAACCGGAGATAAACCAGAAACAATGTTCATAGCTTCAGAAAACTCATGAAAT
>NW_013623162.1:0-748 GCF_000695525.1 Brassica oleracea var. oleracea
GGAGACGTTCGAGTACGACTTACGATGCTGGCGTTTGTTCTGCATCATGAGATGATGTATACTATGGACACATACGTGAGATTTTGGAAATCAAGTATTTGGGCATGGTTGGATTGCGCTGTACTGTTTTCTATTGTGATTGGCACGACAACACTCTAGATCGAGGTGTGAGAACAGATGCATTTGGTGTTACATCAGTAAATTCGAGGCGAAAGCTGCAATATTATGATCCTTTCATTCTTGCTTCTCAGGCCGATCAGGTAATTAAATGTTAATTATTTAGAATGATTCATCATCATGTGTATTAATTTATAATTTTACTAATAATTTTTTAAATGTTACAGGTTTGTTATATCAAGTACCCCCGGGTAAGGAACAGAGATGATCCATGGGTTACTGTTACAAGACTCAACCCGAGAGGCCGAGTTCAAGGAATTTTTTAGCTGGAAGACCCACTACAACCAAGCACATCCGGCAACTTAAGTGCAGCAGAAGATTTAGCTGGAGTTGGCCTTGTAGCCGATTTAACCGACTTTGGAGAGGAAGCCGTCGTTCACGTAGAGGATGAAATAGTGATTGGAGAGTTTCACCAAGATCCAAATTCAGATTCATCTAGTGATGATGACTCGGAAACAGAGAAACAGACTAGCTTCGACTTTTTTTTTTTAAAATAGAAATTCCGACGGAATTCCGAGGATGAAGATTCGACGGCTTCGACCAACTTGTCCCGGTTTCGAATCAACGAAAT
>NW_013623163.1:0-748 GCF_000695525.1 Brassica oleracea var. oleracea
CGAGCCTCGTCGTAAGGACCCCGACGCTCCTCTCGAGAACGAATCTTAGCGAAGCAACGATCAGCCTTGGCAGTCATTTCCGCCTCAACTCTCCCCCTTTCTCTCGTCACCTCCAAGATTCTGGAGCCCCTCAGACGTTTCATCTCTCGCTCGTGCGTGGCAGCGAGCGAAGCCCTCTCGCTCTCGAGATCAGCATTCTTCTGTTCAAGCTCGCGGATGATTCTTCGAGACGATTCCAGCGCGGCTTTAAACTCATCGCGTCGAGCAACGGTGCGGGTCATCATCCCGTTGAGCTTCTGCAGATTGGCCCTTGACTCGTTCAGTTGACGAGCAGAAACCTCTTCCTTCTTAGCAAACTCCTTCTTGGCCAGCTCGAGCTCGTCCAAGGCTCCTTTAAGGGGCGTGTCGTATATATCAATCACGACATTCATCATGCTATCACCCTGAACACGCGACACAATGGAAATCGTGAGAAGTTAGGAGTCAAAAAATTTAAAAAAAGGATGACCAAGCCGTTTACCACCAGTTTGGCCCTTGCAGCTTCTTCGTATTCACCCCCGAAGATAAGGTCTTTCACAGCAGGAAGAGGTTTCGCCCTCCCTCTTAATTGACAGAGAAACTCTCCACATTTCTCTGGAACGTACACTAAGGGAGCCGGTCCCTCGTAGTGGATGTCGACCTTGTCGGGAAAGCTGAATCCGGCGGCGCCGCGGGAAGAAGTACCGGTCTGGACGGCCCCTCCCCCGAC
>NW_013623164.1:0-748 GCF_000695525.1 Brassica oleracea var. oleracea
AGAGAATATAGAGGTAGGGCTCATCCCAGTAGTATCTCTTCACATCCCTGTATAACTTCTTCTTGGCATAGCCCACAAGATTCAAAGGTTCTTTTCCTGTGGCTAGGTAATTTACCAAATCAGCATACCAAGGTTCTTTCTCCTCTGTTGCCTTGACTTCTTCAAGCTTCCTACCAGTCTCACAAACTGCCATCACTGCTCCAATAGCCATGATCTGTTCCTCAGGAAGTCCTTCGTCAATAGGAATGCCACACTTCACTCTCAGCCTGGACAAGTGATCAGCTACACCATTCTCAAATCCTGGCTTGTCCTTGATCTCCAAATCAAACTCTTGAAGCAAAAGAATCCATCTCAAGAGCCTGGAAATTTTGCATATTTCTTTGCCAAAAGGTGTCTCAGCGCAGCATGATCTGTGTAGACAATGACTTTAGATACCACCAAGTAGCTTCTGAACTTTTCAAAGGCAAAGACAATGGCTAACATCTCCTTTTTTGTTGTGGCATATCTCATCTGAGCATCATTTAGGGTTTGGCTTGCGTAGTAGATCACATGAGTCTTGCCATCTTTCTTCCGCCCCAAAACAACTCCCACAACATAGTCACTAGCATCACACATGATCTCAAAGGGGAGATCCCAATCAGGTGGCTGGACAATCGGAGCACTGATGAGTTCATCTTTCAGCTTCTTGAAGGCTTGTAGATATTCCACATCAAAGCTGAAAGTGGCTTCCTTGCACAGCAGCCTGGTC
>NW_013623165.1:0-748 GCF_000695525.1 Brassica oleracea var. oleracea
CTTGGCTTTTCAATCCTATGTATTGGGATTGTCCTTTTCACCTGGTCTTGTAGTTTACTCCCAAGGGCTGCGAGTGCGTCCGCACATACGTTCTCTCCGCGAGGGACTTTCGTTAGCTCGAAGAATTTGAAATCTTGTGTGAGACCTTTGACGAGGTTCAAGTAAGCATCCATTTTGTCGTTCCTGACGTCGTAGTCTCCGAGGAATTGACTTACCACGATTTTGGAATCACAGTATGCGTTGATCCATTTAGCTTTTACTGCTTTGGCGAGACGAAGGCCTGCGATGAGAGACTCGTATTCGGCTTCGTTGTTGGATGCCGGAAAATCAAAACTGAACGACTGTCGGATTAGTTCGCCTGTTGGTGACTGGAGTTGTACGTCTGCCCCTGAGCCTTTGTTCGTAGATGAACCATCTACGTGCAGTATCCAGTTCAGACTTGGCAGCACAAGATCCTGTTCTAACTCCGGCATTAACCGGCTTGCGACTTAGCTGTTGTGTGGTTTTTGTACACGATGTCGTGCTCGCTAAGCTCGACTGCCCACTTTGTTAGCCTTCATGATTGGTTAGTATTTTGCATTACCGTCCTGAGGGGCTGGTTGGAGAGCACCTCGATAGTGTGCGATTGGAAATTAGGTCTGAGTTTTCTTGCCGAAGTGATGATAGCGAGGGCCATCTTTTCCAAGGTTGGGTACCTCGTCTCCGGTTCCGTCATCCGCTTGCTGGTGTAGAAAATAGGTTTTTGTTC
>NW_013623166.1:0-748 GCF_000695525.1 Brassica oleracea var. oleracea
ATAGGTGGGGAGTTGTATAAAAGCTGAAATGGGCTTTGATGATCAGGGAGAGTTGATGCAGGCAACTGATTAATCAGGAAGGTGGCAGTGAAAAATGCTTCAACCCAGAACTGTTGAGGAACTCGAGCATGATACAGCATAGTGAGACCAAGCTCAGTTATGTGTCTGTGTTTTCTCTCCGCCATACCGTTCTGTTGGGGTGTGTGGGGACAGGAGAGACGTTGTTGAATACCAGACTGAGTCAGAAGCGTCAAGAACTGAGTGCTGATAAATTCTCCACCACCATCACACTGAAACTGAAGTATTTTACTCTGAAACTGATTTTCGACAAAGGTTTTGAATTGTAGAAAAACAGAGTAGAAATCAGACTTGAGTTTCAGTGGGTAAAACCAAGTGAAGCGTGTGTGATGATCAATGAAGATAACATAGAATTTAAATCCTTGATTTGAAACAACTGGGCTAGGACCCCATAGATCACAATGTATACGCTCCAAAGGGCGAGAAGAAATAAAATCTGAATCTAGAAAGGGAAGTTTACAGCTTTTCCCAAATCGACACGCATCACAAACTGACTTGGCAGTAGCCTTATTCAAAACTATTGACTTATTTCTTGAAAGAAGAAGAAGAACATCCGCATGAGCATGACCAAGCCTCTGGTGCCAGACCCTCTCACAAGCTGCTTGTTGACGAGTTGAATAGAAGGCTTGAAAACGGACATCCTTCAGAACATAGAGATCTTTATGTCGAT
>NW_013623167.1:0-748 GCF_000695525.1 Brassica oleracea var. oleracea
ATCATTAATTGTCATATATATGTAAATCATATTAGGTAATTTCGTAGATTTTATTTAGAGAAAGAATACACACTTCTTATATTCTAGGTTAATATAATGTTCTCTAGTGGAAATTAAACAAATTATGACATAAAAACCTTATTTTTTCCATCGAACACATTCTTGAAGAAAGTGAACAATATTGTTTCCACAGTTAAATTATTTTGAATTTTATCTTCCATATGGTTTGAAATCTTTCAAATCAACCATCGAATTGATACATGTCATTTTAATGTTTTTAGTCGTATACTTAAGGAAAACTTACATTTTTGTAATTTAAAGCCGTTTTAAAAAATTCAAAATATAACATATAAGAAAAAATCTAACAGATAGAAAAATATAACATATAAGGTATCCTCATTTTTGTATTTTAAAGTCGTTTTAAAAAAAATATAACATATAATGTTTCCTCATTTTTGTAATTTAAAGTCATTTTAAAAAATTCAAAATATAACATATAAGAAAAAAATCTATTTTTTTATTATATGGTTAATGTGATTGTTTAATTTTTTTAATAATATAAATTTAAACAAAAATGAAGAAGGATGCAAAAATTGTTATCAAATCTTTATTAATTGTCTTATATATGTAAATCATATTAGGTAATTCTGTAGGTTTTATTTAAGAAAAGAATACACACTTCATATATTTTAGGTTAATAGAATGTTCTCTAGTGGACAGTAAACAAATTATGAGATAAAAACCTTAT
>NW_013623168.1:0-748 GCF_000695525.1 Brassica oleracea var. oleracea
AACCACCAGGAAGTTGAATAAATCTCATAGGAGTTCGGGTGAAGAAGCAATCCCATTTTCAAATCAGGTGATCCCGGCTTTCCTGTTTGGGAATATGACAAGTTCTTCGTCATTCTAATCAATCCAGGATGAATCGCGATGTAAGAAGCTGTATTTGGATACATAACGTAGTGAAGAATCCCAGGAAGTTGAATAAATCTCATAGTAGTTAAGGTGAAAAAGTTATCCCACTTCCAAATCAGGTGATCTCAATTTTTCTTTTTGGGAATATGATAAGTTCTGAGTTATTCCAATCAAACCAGGAAGAATTGTGTTGTAAGAAGCTGTATTTGGATACATAACGTAGTGAAGAATCCCAGGAAGTTGAATAAATCTCATAGTAGTTAAGGTGAAAAAGTTATCCCACTTCCAAATCAGGTGATCTCAATTTTTCTTTTTGGGAATATGATAAGTTCTGAGTTATTCCAATCAAACCAGGAAGAATTGTGTTGTAAGAAGCTGTATTTGGATACATAAAGTAGTTGAGAATCCCTAGGAAGTTGAATAAATCTCTTAGGAGTTAGGATGAAGAAGCTATCCCACTTTCAAATCAGGTGATCCTAGTTTTTCTGTTTGGGAATATGACAAGTTCTTCGTCATTCTAATGAATCCAGGATGAATCGCGATGTGAGTAGTTTTATTTGGATACATAAAGTAGTGGAGACTCCCAGGAAGTTGAATAAATCTCATAGGAGTTAGGATGAAGAAG
>NW_013623169.1:0-125 GCF_000695525.1 Brassica oleracea var. oleracea
TCTCGTGTTTGCCCACTCGGAAGCATCCCTCCTTACCCGTGTGCTTCATCGCAAAGGAACTTCTACTTGTTCCTCAATAGCTTCCTCTTGTATCTGGATTTCTTCTCCAGCTTCCTGACCTTCAT
>NW_013623169.1:250-748 GCF_000695525.1 Brassica oleracea var. oleracea
CCCCTCATGTTCAAAGTGGGATGGTTCTTCAGCGGCCACTTGTGTAGGCTCTTCACGCCTGCTCTGATCCTGGGACACACCAATACCGAGTTCTTCTAGTATGTTTCTCAAACTAGCAGCTCTATCTGATGGTTGAGAAAGTTCTTCAAGCTCCTTCCAATTCTTCTCTTCATAATACCCTTTATCTTCAATGAAATTCACATCCGTAGACACCAAGACTCTTTTAGCAGTGGGATCAAAGCACTTGTATCCCTTTTGAGATGCGGAATATCCAATAAGCATACCCTTGGTGCTCTTTGCTTCAAGTTTGTTTCTCATCTCTCCTGGCACCAGTACATAGCACACACACCCAAATGTCCTCAAGTGATCCAGAACTGGTCGACTCTTGTTGAGTACCTCAAATAGAGACTGATCCTCTAGAATTCTGGTTGGTATCCTGTTGATCAGATATCAAGCAGTCATCACAGCATCACTCCAAAATCTCTTAGGGACACTCTT
>NW_013623170.1:0-748 GCF_000695525.1 Brassica oleracea var. oleracea
CTTTGTTGTTTTTCTTCTGTTATTTCCAACTCTTCGAATCGTATTAACTGGTTATCTTTTATTGTACTTGTCTATCAAATGCATGATTTCTCAAGATTCGAAGTGACTTTGTTTGTTTAGTATAAACGTTATTCGAGATATCGAATTGTTGTAGTGTTAAGCTCGTCATGACTTTTTCTCGGTCGATCTCTTTGACTCGCGATCGTTCGTCATTTGAGTTTCGTCGTTAATTATGAGTTCTCAACGTTGACGGTTCCAAATCGATCCTAACGTAATTTTCAAGCGTTCGGTGGGCCAGACCTTACTTAGTAAATTACAGGGTGAGTTGGAGTCATTGTCTCGGCCGTGTTGGTTTAAATCGCAACACGGTCGACTCCCATGAATACGTGTCTGATCAGGACACATCCAACGTGGGATGCGAGTACCGATACGCTTGTTCGAGAAGCCGGGGCATGCTCGTGTCGGCATCGCTTAAGTGATCGTCTACTTCGGAGATCGATTCCTCGGGGAGGAGGTTTGTTTTTTTTAATTTCGGTTGGACCCCTTTAATTATTTTTTTTGGCTGGACCCCTTTTTCTTTTGGGCTGCCTACGTATCCCTTTGTGGGAATCAAGCCATTCGTAGTTCTTAGATTGTGAGTAAAAGTGGCCTTAGAGGCGCATTTACTCGGTTTTTGTTTTTTTAAGCGAGAGAACGTGACTGTTGGTCGTTCTTTCGCCTTTTTAAGAGATCGAGTAAAAGTGGCCTT
>NW_013623171.1:0-747 GCF_000695525.1 Brassica oleracea var. oleracea
ATCCCACTTTCAAATAACGTGATTCCAGTTTCCCAGTTGGGAATAGCTCAGCTTCTTCTTCGTTCCAATCAAACAAGGATGAATCACTTTGTAAGAAGCTTGATTTGGATACATAAAGTGGTGGAGAATCACCAGGAAGTTGAATAAATCTCATATTAGTTGGCAAAAAGAAGTTATCCCACTTTTAAATCAGGTGATTCCAGTTTCCCAGTTTGGGAATAGCACAGCTTCTTCGTCGTTCTAATCAAACCATGATGAATCACTTTGTAAGAAGCTTGATTTGGATACATAAAGTGGTGGAGATATGTTTTTAGAGAATACAAAAGGTATTGAGTGATTTGAGAAGAGAATGAGATAGATTAAAGAGTGTATGAGAGATTTTAAGAACTAAGAGTGAGAATGAGTGAGAATCATGATGAACACAAGAGATAAGAGTCTCTCAATCTCGTTATCTTTATTAATCAGCAAGGTTACAATATATATAGGAGAGACTAGGTCTAGGTTAACGGATACAAAGGGAGACTAAGCATGTAGAGTCAAAGATGAGAGGAGCGGGCTAATTTGAATGAAAGGCTAGGATGGCTCACACGCTTGATGCCAAAAGGATCTAGCTAGATGCTCTTCCTTTACAGCTGTTCCAGCCTGTCAGTCCGCGCTCTTCTTCCTTTTGATTCAAGCTGTCCACAACCAAAGGTAAAGTTAACTTTGGCTAAGTTACTTTCACTTTGGTAACTTCTTGGCCGAGAC
>NW_013623172.1:0-747 GCF_000695525.1 Brassica oleracea var. oleracea
CGATTTGCCGATTGTCATTTTAATGAGAAAGAATTCCCAACTCTAGGAAGAGACAATAAACAAGTAGGAAAAGAGATCAAATGGAGTGTACCATCCTTATTACACCTTGATCCTCCTACGAAACAGTCGGAACGAGAAGTTCGACGTATCATGCATTTACAAAATATAGCAAATCAGCTACCTGATGCATTTGCTGATACCAAAATGGTAACTAAATCACATATACCCGCTGCAAATACTCCTGCTCGTATTGAAATACCACAAAATGGTGGAACGGCAGTTGATACACGTGAATCAGGAACAAGTTTAAAGCGCGGTAGACCTATTGGTTCAAAGGATAAACTTCCTAGAAAACGTAAGGAATGTGAAAAGCATGATACTCCCAAAATAGCGGAAAATATTTTGGAAGAAGCAAATTGTGAATCTAACGACAATATAGAGCATCATGAATCTGAAGGAAATCACGAGATTTCTATCAATTACATCCATAATGGAAAGATATGAAAACAAAATGAGATGGATGATATTGATGACGTTTTCTCATACCTTTTAGCAAAGGAAATAAATGAAGAAAACGAAGATCCAGAACCAAAGTCTGTATATGAATGTCAAAAGAGACATGACTGGATAAAATGGAAAGATGCAATTCAAGTCAAACTAGATTTGCTTAACAAACGAAACATATTCGGACCTATTGTGATCACACCCAAAGATATAAAACCTGTTGGGTACAAATGGGTGTTTGTC
>NW_013623173.1:0-747 GCF_000695525.1 Brassica oleracea var. oleracea
AAATTAATTGAACTCTTGTTTAAATACTTCTTTATAAGGATTTATAATTCGTCGAGTTGTACTTTTAACAATACCCTGAAATCCAGATTTATATTTTATAAAGGTGTAAAAAATATTTGGAACAAATTTAATTTTTAGTAAATAACTGTATGATTAATGTTACAGAGAGAAACTCACACACATTTTAAGACTAAATTGAACAACATTTAAAGAGTTGATGAAGTCGGTTTTTTAGAACATATTCGTATAAATTATTTTTTATAAATGTTTTATACACTCTTATAAATTATTTACATACATTTATAAACCCTAGAAAATTATTTTATTAACTCTTATAACTTGTTTAATAAGCATTTCTAAATGGTTATAGACTCGTATAATTGATTTCTAAACATGTATATACCTCTATAAACCTTATAAATTATATACATACCCCTTATAAATTATTTATAAACTTTTATATTTTTTTGTAATAAACATTTATAAATAGTTTATATACTCTATAAATTGTTTTATAAACCTTTATAGATGGTTTATAGACTCTTACAAATAATTTGTACACCTTTATAAAAGGTTTATGAAATTTATTAATTGTTTTAAATAAAATTTGATTAATGATTTATAATCTCTTATTAATTATTTATTTGTCCTTGTAAAATTATTTTACAAACTTTTACAAATTGTTTTGATAAGTGTTTTGAATTGTTATAGCCTCTTATAAATGATTTAAAAGACTTTCCAAGTGAT
>NW_013623174.1:0-747 GCF_000695525.1 Brassica oleracea var. oleracea
TATAACATTTCTATATGATTAATATTACTAACAATATTATTAAAATATTACATTATATTAAATTATAAATCTATTATAATATTAGAATAAAAATAAAATATCATAATAATATTACTTATTATTTATTTTTATACTAATATTTTTATGTCTTTTGTTGCACTGATGTACTACCTTCGGTTTGTTACTCACAACTGTAAAATTTTATGTTGTATTCCTTGTCGTACTTCCCGATGAACTTCTTTGACTCCGCCTTTTGATTTTCCGTATGAGGTACATGAACGATCTTTGAGTTTAGAAAGCTTCTTTTCAGCAGCTTAATGTCTTCCTGATAATTGTCAAACACTGGTCATTCTTCTGGTTCCGAAACAATCTTTACCAATTGTGAACAGTCTATCGCAAATGTGACATGAAATTGCCGTAAATTCCTCATGCATTCCATTGCCCATATTAGCGCTTCTACCTCCGAATGAAGAGGTGAAAGACTTGCCCGGACAATCTGTGCCCCTAGCAATCCATCAAAACCCGCTAAAGTGATGTACCAACCTTGTCATGAAAATTGTTCTTTATCTTTCCATGAGCAATCTATGAAACACCATTTTTCTGGTATTGTTGGTACAATTCTTTTATGTACTTGATTTGCAACCCTCTGATTATTTGTTACATGTACCTCCATCCAAAGTGTTTATTCTAATTCCGCTAATTTAAGCGTATCTCTTGGATCAACATCCAAATTGCTAAAAACTTTGT
>NW_013623175.1:0-747 GCF_000695525.1 Brassica oleracea var. oleracea
GAAATTTTTTAATGAAAAATATTAAACAAAAATAATTATAAAATATGAAAGTTTCCTTTTTAAAAATTCTAAATCAAATCAAACTGTAAAAGAATATTATTATTTCTTATAAATAACTAAATTTCATTTTTCTTAGGTAATTTTTGTTAAAAAAATTATACACCAAAATAAATTCAAATAGTTCACCCGATATGATTGTTACATGTGCCAATAAAAAAATTATATGTTAATGCGTCAATAAAAATCTGCCATTATCTGAAAATAACTTTCTTTTTTCTTAAATCCTATATAAAATAGATTTGTGAAATAATTATTCCTTTTTTAATTTTGACCAAATAAGATTTCTTTTCTTTTTTAAAAAAGAATCCTTACAAAATATCATTATAAAGGTCTATTTAATAGTAATTTTCACTTTTAAAATTTAAAATTTAATGATAAACATGATACTAAAAATTATTTAATTAACAAGGAAGAATTGTTACAATATTAGTGATATTGAAAAAACGAATTTTGAAATGAGCAACTGCTAAAAATAGTTAATTAACTGGAAATAATTATTTGATTGCAATTTTATTTTTATAAATCCCAAAAATTAAATTTTATATTTAATATTAATTTTCTTTTCTATATCCCTAAAAAACTGTAAGAAAATATTTGATATATTTTTTAAAAAATCATAAGCAGAAGAGTTTTGTATCATATTTTTCAGTTCTAACCAAAATAAAATTGTAAAAATTAATTTCGTAA
>NW_013623176.1:0-747 GCF_000695525.1 Brassica oleracea var. oleracea
TGGTAAACAGTTTCGACATCATCTCTCTCTCATTGTTTGATTTTGATTTTTTTTTAATAACAGAATGAGACAACGTCATGAAGAAGAGGAAGAAGATGCGACAGAGGTGGTGCGGAGATGAAAGAGGAAGAAGAAATGAGGCGAGGTGAATGGGATGAGCTTGAGGTGATGGATGCGGCGGAGACAATGAATCGTCAGATCTGAAGAAGCTGTGGTGGCAGAAATTAGAGCCAAGCACGAAGAAGATAGAGGTGGCGGCAGTAGATGATTGAAAATGGACTTTAGGTTTAGAAATTTAGGTTTAGTTTCTATTTTTTTCAAAAATTGGTTTAGCTTGGTTTAGTTTGGTCTAGTTTAATATACCAATCCTTAAATATGTAAATAATATCGATATATAAAATTTTTATAATATTTTTATTTGTTTTTTTTTTAATTTTTAATACTGTAAATAATAACGAAAATAATAGGCTATTAAAATATATTTAATTGCACACAAAAAAACGCTATAGTATATGACAATAAGATAGCAGCGTAAAAAACCGCTATCTAATGTGTCTGATCTACTATGACGGACGATGATACAGCGCTTCAAAAACCGCTATCGTATCGTTAGATAGCGTACCGCTAAGAAAAGCTTTTTTTTTCTTGCAGTGAAAAGGCAGAATAACTGAGTAAGCTTACGTTATTTAAACCTTTTTTATTAACACTGAAGTTCTTCAGGTCCAAAAAAGACACAGTATGAGATGA
>NW_013623177.1:0-747 GCF_000695525.1 Brassica oleracea var. oleracea
TTGATGCAAAGTCCTGCTTCATCTCGGACACATCCTGCTTCACCTCAAACACGCCCTCCCTCACACTTTGGAGGCTTGTCTCAAGACCTCCCACACGCATCTCCAGCTCCAGGTTGCGGACAAGACCATTAGGGACGCGTGAAGAAGGTGATTGCTCCCTGTATTGGGCACTGCCGAGTCCATAAACATGCCCCCTCTTACCCTTAGCATTCTGTTGAACATAACAGAAAATAATTTTAATAAAAGCTTTCTTCACTGTAAATAAGCAGAACATGCACAGCTCTAAGTCATATCTTATTCTACCCGCAAATAACCAACCACATTCTTAAGCAGCTCTAAGTCATCCAATCCCACATACAAATCAGAACATAAAACAACTGAAACCTAGTGTATGAAAGATACCTTTAGATAAGCTTTGTTTATCTTGAGGCGAGAAGGAGTAGATGATGCACTTGGACTCCCGGGTGATCCGTCAGTGTTAGAGAGCTGTGTGGCTTCCAGCTCGGCTTGAGTAACCAGCTCTTCAGCACGGTAGTCCACAAAAGTCCCATCTGGTCTGGTGTGTGTCGCCCTGACTAGGTCAGTGAATGATGGCCTCTCATTAGTACCAGAAGCCACCATCTGCAAAAAAGAAAAATAATTACAGTAGATTAGAAAAAAAAAAGAACAGAACTAAGAGTATAGACATGGAAAGATACCGTGTTATACTCAATCCTTGCAAAAGACCGAGGTCCTGCATTATGCTTG
>NW_013623178.1:0-477 GCF_000695525.1 Brassica oleracea var. oleracea
TCGGTCGTGGTCTCTACGGTATCAGGAAAAACCGGGATGGGATCCCAAAATCCCAGAATCCTCCCGTCGATCGGAGGAATGAGCACCTCAGCGCGAGCATGATCCTTCATGCCACCCTTCATTAACTTCATCTCCTTCTCGAAAACGTAATCGTCCTCCCGCGTCTTCCAAAGGCTCCCGACTGAACCGCGACACTCACGGAAATCGCCTAGCGAGGTGAAAGCATCCTTGAGGTTACTGTACTCGACCTGGAATTGAGAGGTGCGAGTCTTCATCACCTCAACAATCTCCCTCTTGCCCTTCCGTTCCGCCTTACGAACAGACCTCGCATGATCACGAGCGAGTTGCGCATCTCGTGCCAACATATCGTCTCGCATGCGAGCAAGATCCTTTTCCGCTTTCTCCGCTTTAAAGCGATAGATCATGGCTTCTCTATGGCTCGCCTCAATGGCCGATCCAAGCAAGTTCAAGCCCTGC
>NW_013623178.1:563-747 GCF_000695525.1 Brassica oleracea var. oleracea
GATCCTTCCGCGACGACTTTCGGCCTCCCCGACTCGTTCGTAGCCGGAGGAGCATCGAAGCCCGAGGGAAGACCAGCAAAGAAATCATCGAAGTCCAAAATAGGGACCTCGCTCGTACCGCTTCCATCGCCGAAAGCAAAGTCTGGATCCTATCCTGGAAGCATGGAATCGTCCACCGAAAACT
>NW_013623179.1:0-747 GCF_000695525.1 Brassica oleracea var. oleracea
TTTCGTAGGGACCCATAGATTTTGAGAAAAATTCAAAAATATGAAAATACAGTTTTATTGCATAGTTGCATCCTTCACCAACATATTATGAAGTTCAAAGAGGTTTGGAATTTTTGTTGTGTCCGTTTCTCTAGCGAATAACGATTTTATAGTGGTTAATCCACCAATTTATGGACTGTTATGAAATTTTAGTAATTAATTGACAAAATAATAAAACAATGCCCATGTACCATGAATGAAAGTTTCATATACATTAATACAAATATAGAATGTGCTTCGAAATTTTAAAACAACATTAAAGATCAAAGGCTTCAGTATATAGAGCATTTACCGAAAATTCATTATTTTTGTAGGGGGGAGGTTAACCCGTAGATTCTGAGAAAAATTCGAAAAATATGAAAATACTGTTTTAATGCATAGTTTCATCCTTCACTAATCAAATTCAAAGAGGTTTGGAATTTTGTTGTGTCTGTTTCTCTAGCAAATAACGATTTTATAGTAGTTAATCCACCGATTTATGGACTGTTATGAAGTTTTTGTAATTAATTGACAAAATAATAAAACGATGCCCATGTACCATGAATGAAAGTTTCATATATAGAATGTGTTTAGAAATTTTAAAACAACAGTAAAGATCATTGGATTCAGTATATAAAGTATTTACCGAAAAATTAAATATCTTCGTAGGGTTAACCAATAAATTTTGAGAAAAATTCAAAAATATGAAAATACAGTTTTAATGCATAG
>NW_013623180.1:0-747 GCF_000695525.1 Brassica oleracea var. oleracea
AAAGAGATAGACTTGGGCCCGAAGGCGAAGGATGGGCCACCGACGTAGAGCGACTATTTAAGGAGAGCAGGAGCAGAAGAAAAGGGGATCCGAGAATTTAGACTTAGAGAACTCCTGATAGCTTAGAGAACTTAAGGCTTAGGTGGTTAGACTAGCACGGCAAGGCTTAGGACGTCTTGGCCGCCTCTTGTCATGTTGTTCCGATAGTTAGTATATCTCTACTCCTCTCGGAGAAATCTTGTATTCATACTATTCAATAAAACGCCTCTGAGCGATTATCTATCTTTTTATCGTTCTAAAGTGATTACGCAGAAAATTCGAACCTTCAAGGAAAAACGGGTTCACTCGGTTTTCCTCCATTATTATTTATTATAATCGACGGTGTAAATTTTGGTTCCCACAAGATATGCAAAAATTTAGCCAGTGTCATCGCTCAGTTCTGGTGGAGCTCGAATCCACCAAAAAGAGGAATACACTGGGCAAAATGGAAAAAAGTCTGTCTACCAAGAGAGGAGGGTGGAATTGGCTTTCGAATGATCCATGAGTTTAATCTGGCTCTTTTGGCTAAACAACTATG
The DNA here is from genome assembly GCF_000695525.1 of Brassica oleracea var. oleracea. Lineage (NCBI taxonomy): Eukaryota > Viridiplantae > Streptophyta > Magnoliopsida > Brassicales > Brassicaceae > Brassica > Brassica oleracea. The sequence continues at coordinate 578 of NW_013623180.1, forward strand.
GAGACTAGTACAGTTCCCTTATTCTCTGGTCGCTCGAGTCTTACGGGGAAGATATTATAGATTGAGCTCTCCATTAAGAGTAAACGTTGCTAGCAGCCCATCCTATCTGTGGACTAGCATTTTTGCTGCAAAGAAATTGCTATTACTGGGAATTAGACAGAAGATACATT
>NW_013623181.1:0-746 GCF_000695525.1 Brassica oleracea var. oleracea
ATTTTGCAGAAGAAGAATGGCTGAAGAACAACTTTACCAGCAGATGTACCAGCTAGGAGATGTGCTCAACGAAGCCACTGATAGCTGTAAGCTCTTATCATCACTATCACCATCTTCTTCTTCATATGATTCTCGATCGTTTATGTATACTGTGTCTCTCCTTCGTTTAGATTTTTCTGATCGTAATCTCTGTTTCTGACTGTGACTATCGCTTAAGCTCCTCAATCCATGATCCATCGATCTGTTTGATTAGCATGATGATTCCGATGGAAACTGTTATCGTGTGTTCATATATTAGCTTCGCTTGTTGTTGTAACTTCTAATGGTGGAGATCTGTAATTTTAGAGTTCGCTTCTTCTATGAAAGCAGTGTTTGTTGTTAGATCATAGTTTGAGTTGAAAGATAGATTCTCTTCGCATACTGTATGCTGTTTAACCGTGAAGCTACAATTCTCTTTAGCATGCTCTGTGTTGTTATACTGCTTCGATTCTGAGTTCAAACAGTTTATGATCGTAATCTCTGTTTCTGACTGTGATTATCGCTCAAGCTCGATCGATTCCTCGAGTTCGGATGATCCATAGATCTGTTTGATTCGCATAATTCCGATGGAATCGTTAACTGTTATCGTTTACGTTGTTGTTCATCGAGATTTGTAATTTTAGTCTTCGTCGAAAGCAGTGTTTGTGGTTAGATCACCGATAGATTCTCTTTCGCATGCTCTATGTTTTTAACTTGTTATAATGCTT
>NW_013623182.1:0-746 GCF_000695525.1 Brassica oleracea var. oleracea
GAGAGAAGAGAGCAGCCATAGACGACAGATCCTGAACCTCCAAACTTAGATTGCAAGCGCAAAACACGGTGATAGAACGACAACACAGCCACAATATCCAACGTGCACGCTTTGACATGGCAGAGCCGCCATCATCACCCCTGAGCACAAGACATAACCTTTGACAGAGACGAGACGCCAAGTCTCCGTCTTGGGAAAGCATGGAACCCCACTCCACAACGAAGCAAGATACACTTCGGAAAACCCCCCGAAGCCAGACCGCCGCAACAACACACGACGCAACCTCCGTTCACACCACAGATCTACAAAGGCAAAACTGAGATCCGGATCTGAACAACAAAATGCCGACTCTGAATCGCCCCAGACCCTCAACACCTCGTTGATACTCCAGTCAAGAGCCATAAGCCTCGGATCTAAACCCCCCGGAGCGGATCTAGATGAATCCTTGACAGAGCTCCGACCACAACATCACACATATCGACGGAGAGACGCAAAGAGGCAAAACGGAGCAAAGAGAAAAGAGGAGAAGGAGGAGAGGAGGCTCCCGACGGTCACACGCGCCGAAGGCGACCGCCGGAGCCAAGAAGCGAGGCCAAAGTTCGGAGAAGTTGAGAGCTTTTGAGGAGAAGAGAGGAGAGAGAAAAAAAGTTTTTATCAAAATTTAAATTGGGAGAATTAAAGGGGATAATATTAAATTATTGTTATAAACCATTTAGTAATCGACCCATTTATCAGCCCGTGTAGCA
>NW_013623183.1:0-746 GCF_000695525.1 Brassica oleracea var. oleracea
AACAATTGTTGGTTTATCGGTGCCTCGTGAATACATTCCTTTCCAAGCGGTTGGGCAATTCTTCCATTTCCAGTGCATACAGTCGATGCTGCCAACCATCCCGGGAAAACCCCGTCGTTCTCCTTAAAAGAGTAGCCTTCGAAGATCATCTTCTGTGGGTCGGCGTAGGTATTCATTGCCAAACAAGTCAACTATTCCGACGACGAAGTGTTCCAAACATTCACGAGCCGTTGTTTCGCCAATACGTATATATTCGTCAACACCATCCGCCGCACCCCCATATGCTAATAGTCGAATAGCTGCAGTACATTGTTGTAACGGTGATACACCATCCCGGAAGGTTGCATCCTTTTTTGGTCGAAAATATGGAACTTCTGCAGTGAGACGATTGACAATACGCAAGAACAATGATTTGTTCATTCGAAATCGTCTACGAAATAACTTCTCCGGGTAAGTCGGATTATCACTAAAATAATCGTTCTATAACCGATTGTGACCTTCTTCCCGCTTTCTATCGATATAGATACGTTTATTCTTTGCGGCCGGCATTTCCTCTGCAGCAGCTTCTAATTCTTTATCAAATTGCTCTTGAAAAAATTGATCTAAACTATCATCATTTGCATCATAATGATAGTGAAAATTGTTGGAAGAAGATGCCATGAAAGCAAAATATTATTAAGATAGAGAAAGGAGTAAGTGAGAGAAGAGAATTGTATGTTCATTAGGGAAGAAGAGACTTGTATTTA
>NW_013623184.1:0-746 GCF_000695525.1 Brassica oleracea var. oleracea
GTAGTTGCTTCCAATCTGTAGAAGCTGAAACAGAACCTGTGCCAACACTATGAAAGGCACAAGAGCTCCTCCATAGGCTAGTGTGATATATTTCCAGTATACATCCAAAGCAACGCTACCTTTCTCCCTCTCTTCCTCTTGCACAAGCTGTCTTTTGGTCTCCTCAGTGTCTGGCTTATCGTTCTTCACATCTTGACTTTCTTGTTTCCCATCAAGACCAATAGCATCTTCTTGGCCGCCTAAAGCTGGTTTCTCAGAGACAGAACTGGCATCAACAGAGCTAACTACTGCAAGAGCCTCCTGATGAGCACCTATAAGCTCCATGAAATCAGTTCCAGAGCTGAGGATGTCATTGTATTTTCCAGCTTGGCTGATCCTTCCATCTTTCATGACCTGATGAGACACAAGACAAATGATTCCAGATGATTTCACTTATCCTCAGTGACACAATATTGAAAAGATTAAAAAACTAATACATTTCATAAAAAGTGTCATTTTGATATATTTTCCACAAACTAATAAAATGGTCAAAATGCATTTATGTTCTTAATAAATTACATAGTGTTTTTGGTATAAATAAAATTATGTATAAGATCAATACATTTTACAATTAATTATTAATTACATTTGAAATTTTAAAATAACATGAAAAAAATGTCAAAATGAAACTGTTTACGAAACGGAGAGAGTACTATTAATTATTCACATACCAGTATAAGATCAGCAGCAGGTAAGAACTCAACTTG
>NW_013623185.1:0-746 GCF_000695525.1 Brassica oleracea var. oleracea
TCTTTGCCAAATGCACAGAGTAGATTGTGCATCTCTATTTTTCCCCCAGAGATACAAATGAAAAAAATTTCAGCAAGCTTTTTAACAACATCACCACATTCAGAATCCAATAAACACTTTACATAATTTTCTTCCTCTGATCTGAAAAAACAAGCTATGTCGAGAAACGCATCCTTCTGCTGCTCAGTGAGTTCTTCATAGCTGATTTTCAACTCTTTTTTGATAATACTATTGCACTGGTATGGCAGGTTTTCTAGTCTCGTCACCCATTCAGCCTCGTCTTTCCCATTAAGCTCCTTTCCAAGTTCCTCGAGGGCTCGTGGATTGCCTCCAGCATAATCCACAAACTTTTGGGTCAGCTTGGGGAAGTTTCCCTTGGTGCTAGAGGCTCCACCTTTAAAGGCATGATCATTAAAGAGCTGCCAGGCATCTGTATCGTTCAAGGGAGGGACAACATAAATTTCGGGAGAGAATTCTGCTATCGATGACTTGTCACGCGTTGTAATGACAATCTTGCTTCCCTTCTTAATCCGTCTTCTGTTTTGGAGTAAAAACTCTATGTGCTTCTTCTGGCTCACATCATCCAAAACAAGAAAACTTTTCTTTGAGAAAATGTTAGCCTCCTCATTTAACTTTTGACCTTCCAGAAGCTTGTACTCCAGATAATGATGCCCTCTCTCACGAATGTCCGAGATAATCTTGTTAAACGAATACCTATCATTTGACCTTTCAAAATATTCTTCAGC
>NW_013623186.1:0-97 GCF_000695525.1 Brassica oleracea var. oleracea
TTTGATACATAAAGTGGTGGAGAATCATTAGGAAATGGAATAAATCTTAGAGGAGTTAGGATGAAGAAGCTATCCCACTTTCAAACCAGGTGATCCC
>NW_013623186.1:124-746 GCF_000695525.1 Brassica oleracea var. oleracea
CTGTTTGGGAATATGACAACTTCTTTGTCATTCTAATCAAAACAGGAAGAATCGCCATGTAAAAAGGTTGATTTTGATACATAAAGTAGTGGAGAATCATTTGGAAGTGGAATAAATCTCATAGGAATTAGGATGAAGATGCTATCACACTTTTAAATCAGATGATCCCAGTTTTCCTGTTTGGGAATATGACAACTTCTTTGTCATTCTAATCAAACCAGGATGAATCGCGATGTAAGAAGCTTGATTTTGATACACAAAGTACTGGAGAATCACCAGGAAGTTGAATAAATCTCATAGGAGTTAGGATGAAGAAGCTATCCCACTTTCAAATCAGGTGATCCCAGTTTTCCTGTTTGGGAATATGACAACTTCTTTGTTATTCTAATCATACCAGGATGAATCGCGATGTAAGAATCTTGATTTTGATACATAAACTAGTGGAGAATCATTAGGAAGTGAAATAAATCTTAGAGGAGTAAGGATGAAGAAGCTATCTCACTTTCAAATCAGGTGATCCCAGTTTTTCTGTTTGGGAATATGACAACTTCTTTGTCATTCTAATCAAACCAAATTGAATCGCGATGTAAGAAGCTTGATTTTGATACATAAAGTATTAGGG
>NW_013623187.1:0-746 GCF_000695525.1 Brassica oleracea var. oleracea
ACAGGCTGTCACTGGCTGGAAAGGAGAAGAGTGCTTTAGCACTATTATAAGCATGTGAGCAATCTCAGCCATGGGATCTACAGCCTGGTCTTTGACTACACATGCTTATCTTATCCCCTTAGATTGACTACACAGCCTGGTCTTTAGCACTATTAGAAGCATGTGAACAACTCATTGGTAAGCTTTAGCATGGCTCTATATTCAGCTTCAGCACTTGAACATGACACCACCTTTTGCTTCTTGCTTTTCCAAGTGACAATGTTGCCTCCAATGAAGGTGCAGTAGCCGGTAGTTGATCTTCTGTCCTCTCTATCTCCAGCCCAATCAGCATCACAGTAGCCCACCACTTCAGTACTCTTGTTACAGCCTAGCCACACACCTTGGCCTGAAGCTCCATTTAGGTACATCAAGATTCTCTCTACCATGCACCAATGATGTTCCTTTGGTGTTTGCATGTGTTGGCTCACCTGGTTTACAGCAAAACATATATCAGGTCTTGTGATTGTTAGGTAGATTAGCTTACCCACTAGCTTCCTATAAAGCTTAGGATCCTGAAGTGGCTTGCTGTCTTCAAGCTCCCCCTTGCGTGGGACTTTATATCCATCCTCCATTGGCATCTTGGCTGTCTTTCCTCCAAGAGCACATGCATCCTTTAAAAGACCAAGTGTATATTTCCTTTGAGACATGAACAAACCTTCTTTGGATCTACAAATCTCAATACCAAGGAAGTATTTCATTTCTCCCAA
>NW_013623188.1:0-746 GCF_000695525.1 Brassica oleracea var. oleracea
TATCATTACCAAAATCATGTTTCTTTTTACTGGGTTGGATCAAAGTACAGTATCTTTATTCTTGGAAACCTTAATATAATAATACATCCTCTTCCTCCTTTAGTTCTATGTACCTCTCCTAACTTCAGCAGAAATCACAGTTACAATACTGAAAGCACTTGTAAACCTTTATTAAATACGTATAATTTTTTGTGAGCACAAATCTTGATTAAACATATTTTGACCGTCGTTTACTTGCAAGTGAAGGATGTTTGGAAAAGTGATGTCCAAAAGATGCTCCTTATGCATTCCATGAAGCTGTACAAATACAGATCCATCGTGGCCTCCTTTTCTAAAGTGCTCTCATCCATAGAGTTGCTCCACAAATGCATGACTCTCTGCTCATTTTATCTGCTTTTGTATCTTAATACATCCGTCTCTGATCATATCCAACACGCTGGCCAGAGTGCAGAGGTGACAACCACACCCATGCTCCACACGACCCACTGGCACCGTTCCACTCTTATCTGAGGGCCGCTTGGGCTCGTTGATCTGGTCAAAAACCTCAAGGAGAGTTGGTCCATTATACCAGTCAAGGTTGATGGACGTCTCAATCATGTTGTCATCCTCAAAAGCAGAGATGGGGACGAATGGAATTTTTCAAGTGTCGTATCCAAACTTCTTTGAGTAAGAAAACACCTCCCTGATAATCTCATTTGAACTTACCCTTGGAGTATATGGGGGTAGTTGCATTCATCTGCAACAGA
>NW_013623189.1:0-746 GCF_000695525.1 Brassica oleracea var. oleracea
ACGTGCAAAACACACGTTAGCTTGGTCCTAATCAAAGCTTCTAGATATAAAACACAAGAACTCAAACTCAAAAGTTTCTACTCTCCATAGGTTTCCATTCCAATTTTTGCTACGCTAATATCACCTGAAAAAACATTTAAGATCTGTACCAGAGAAAGATTCTAACATTTTTATTATTTATTTCTCGATAAAACAAAAATATTTAATCATTACGTTTCAAAGAACAAAAACAAAACAGTAATTTGAATGGATGATTTTATTAACAAAGAAACGTCAAAAAGGTTGACGACGTTCGCACCTTACCTACCACTCAAGTTATGACGACGAATACACTTCTTGTCACCTTTGACACAAATCCAAATGTGTACTTCTTGGACCTTCGTGGCATGTGACTTTAAGGCTCCAAGTACAGTAAAAGATCATTAGCCAAACAAAACTACTGGCTGAGAATCCACAGAATATATATACTATTTAACACATTACCAAAAATAAAGTTTTTAAGACATCAGGGTGATGTCATCACCCCCACAAATATCTTCACCGAAAGTCTAAATTTTTAAAGACCAAGAATGTTAGCAACTTATCCATCTCTCTACCTCTCTCTTTTCTCTGTGAGAGAAAATGGAGATTTCAATTGCATCAGCAACACTTTCAATAGCTATAGCTGTTGTGTCCTGGTGGGCATGGAGAACTTTAAACTGGGTTTGGTTTAAACCAAAGATGCTTGAGAGTTACCTGAGAAGACA
>NW_013623190.1:0-746 GCF_000695525.1 Brassica oleracea var. oleracea
AATAAGTTAGGGCATTCCCATGGCTTTTGAATAAAGAGTGAGAGAGTGGTAGCGACTTCAAAAATGGACACAATGTCTCACAGATCATTTAAAGACAGTTTCAATAATACCGTATTTAGTTTTCTGTTCCAAAATATTACCAATTGTTTTTGGAAATGCATAGTACGGAATTAATTTTAGTTTTTTGTGAACATTTTCATTCATTGATCAAGAAAATTAATACAATGGCCTTTAGTTGAGCAAGGTTATTACATATCCTTGATTAATTAACCTAGCTTTCTTAGCTAATTGATCAACCTGATGCACAAGCATTCTAGGAACATAGTTAAAAGATGGCCTTCGAACAAGTCGCTACATTCATTAGCCTTTATCAACTCCAAACTCTTTTTTTCTATAGGTTAAAAGAAAAAAGCACTGAGCTTGGATAAGTGAACTATATCTTGGACCATTATCGTTGGTTGATTGAAGTGGAAGCCATGCTGTCCAATTATAGATGATGGTTCCAAACTCTTAAATAGTTGCATAAAATCTACTAGAATCATGTCATCTGCTAGAAGCGTTTAGTCAACCTGCCTCCAACCGGTTTAATGCTCTCCCCTCTTTACCCGTGGGTACTCTGGTACCTACGGAAAGCAAGAAACAGGCTGGTATTTGAGAATTTCACAGTGAAAGAGCATAAGGTGGTACCCTCTGCTTTACTAGAAGCCCGGAGGTTGCAAGCGGCTCAATCTTTGAAGATGCAGAAA
>NW_013623191.1:0-746 GCF_000695525.1 Brassica oleracea var. oleracea
GCTTTTATTATATCGTTTACATCGGTCCGGTTTTCCGGCTTCTACAGATCTTTGGTGATGTCTTCTTGACCGTCTTCGTCTCTTCTCACCTCTCATGCGGACAGTTACCTCTCTTGCAGAGATTCCAGCGATCTTAGGATTGTTTTGCAGGTTGAAGATGAAGTCCCTAGACTTAGGAATTGTTTTGGTTTTTGTGTATTTGGATGATATATGAAATAATGTATTTTTTTATAAATTTAATGAATATACACTTTTATTAGAGATCAAATTGTAGTGTCTAGATGATAATTGGAGTTCTGTTATAAAGTTCAAAAATAACACAACAAATAATATGATAAAAAAAGCTAATACTAATAATTAGGAAAAAATAAATTTTTAACCTCATGTTCCAAACCCTAAACATGCCCTAAACCCTAAAATTTATCTTTTAACTCCAATTTCTGTTTTTAAATATTAAAACCATTTTTTACACAAAATATAAATAAAAAAACACAATTTGTAATTTTTCAAACTTTTAAATTTTATAACTTTATAATTAAACTCTAATGTTTCACACTATAACCTATAATCTTAAAATTAAACTCAATTTTTTTTTTATCTTTATCTATAACTTACAAAACATAAAACCTTAAAATCTTCGATCAAACTATATACCCTAAACCCTAACTTCAGACATAAACTACCTCTCCACTTAATAAAAACCTCGAATCTAAATTTTAATACTTAAAATAACTAATTATTCAAAC
>NW_013623192.1:0-746 GCF_000695525.1 Brassica oleracea var. oleracea
CGTTTTAATTTTTTGTCAATTAATTTAGTAAAACTTCATACTCCTCCTTAAATTGGTGGACTAACCAGTATAAAATCGTTATTTTCTAGAGAAACAGAGACAACAAAGGTTCCAAACCTCTTTCACCTTTATCATATGCTATTGAAAGATACAATTATGCATTAAAACAGTATTTTCATATTTTTGAATATTTTCTGTAAACGCTCTAAATTTTGAATCCTATGATCTTTAGTGTTTTTTTTTAATTTCTAAACACATTCTACATTTGTACTAATGTATATCAAACTCTCTTTCATGGTACTTGGGCATCGTTTTAATTTTTTGTCAGTTAATTTAGTTTAACTTCATAATACTCCCTAAATTGGTGGACTAACCACTATAAAATCATTATTTTCTAGAGAAACGGAGATAACAAAGGTTCCAAACCTCTTTGACCTTTATCATATGCTAGTGAATGATGCAATTATGCATTAAAAAATTATTTTCATATTGATGAATTTTTCTCAAAATCTAAAGGTCAACCCCTACAAAAATACTGAATTTTTCTGTAAACGCTCTATATACTAAGCCTTGGATCTTTAGTGTTGTTTTAAAATTTCTAAACACATCCTACGTTTGTATTAATGTATATCAAACTCTCTTTCATGGTACTTGGGCATCGTTTTAATTTTTTGTCAGACTAACCACTATAAAATCGTAATTTTCTAGAGAAACGGAGATAACAAAGGTTCCAAACCTCTTTGACC
>NW_013623193.1:0-746 GCF_000695525.1 Brassica oleracea var. oleracea
TGAATATACAGTATAGTTAATTGGAAAAACTCTTGTGATGTAGGTTGCTGAAAAATGTGTTGTTGTTTAGTGATGCCGTACTAGTGTTCTGTTGTGCCTCATTTCTCTCCAGCATAAGGTAAAATTATATTTTTATTTTATTTATTTATTTATCTATATATTATTTTGATCAAATATAATATATATTAATAATTAAAAATATATTATAGTAATTGGAAAGCTCTATATGTATGATATATATTTAAGATTTTTTTGAACATTTATATTTTAGAGTTTTAACCTATAACATATGCATGTAAATAAATAATATAACTGTATATATATTAACTAAAATGGAAAATGTGTAATATTTTAATTCAAAATATTAAAAAACAAAAATTAGATATATATATATATATAGAGATATTATTTAAAAACAATTAATGTTAAATAAGATTTATATAATTAATGTATATTCTATAAATGTAAATTATTAGTGTAATAGTTCATAGATGTATCAATTAGAAAAAAAGTTTGTTACATTTTAATTCACGTACAAATGTAGAGCATAAAATAAAAAATAAATAAATATATATAACAGTATATTTAAGAAAACAGTAATACCAATATTATTAAGATATTAAGCTAGGTTTTTTGGGTCTCTATAAATATTCCCGGAATTGGGTTATTAGGTATCACATGTCTCATTTCAACAATGAACATCTTCCTAGGAAGAAACAAGTATTGTTTAACAGATGTCATGCATC
>NW_013623194.1:0-746 GCF_000695525.1 Brassica oleracea var. oleracea
CGTCTTAATCATATGGCCAAATACGTATTTCTTCCTTAAACTATTTAGCCTCACGTTTCAATTCAATCCAATATGTTCTACGAGTGCGCACTCTTATATTGACGTGGGTTCATGATCCTCGTTTATATTCATAAATTCAAGTGCTACCTTGTATGCAAATAAATCATCTTATGTCGACATTCCTTATTGGTTCCATTATGTTCCAGACATGATATAATCGATTGAGATTCATTATTATCAGGAATTTTAATACTTTGCAGCTTGGCGTCCCAAGCTAAATTGTTTGGTACATGTACCTTAGAGCTGGCCAGCCTTATCTCCATGTCTGGGATGATTTCCTTAGTAACCTCGGATTTGGATTTTGATTATCATTCTATGCACTTTTCTTTTGTTTCTGAGGATTCTTATCTTTTGGAACCTATTTGGTCTACCACGTTTCATACATTGTCTAGACTCTGTAGCAACTTGACTGTGTCTCTTCTTGAACATCAAATTCGTTGGTGCTTTACAAGCTAGTTTATATATGACTTAGTCATTCTTTTTCGGGTCAGAAAATGTGTCTGGCATTTGATTAGCTAGCTTTGTAAATGTATAATCTTTGGACGTCTATTTAACATTCTTTAGTCCGAGGATCTTGCCAAGACATTTATGGTTGATTCCATTCTATTTCTTTTACCATTTTTTTACCAACTTTATTATTTTTTTTCTCCTCCTGGTCTTAAAATAATCTGTGTATCTGGCCTCAA
>NW_013623195.1:0-101 GCF_000695525.1 Brassica oleracea var. oleracea
AGAAAGACTAGAAGTGTTTTAGAAGAGATTTGAGTATGAAATGAGATAGGAGTTTAGCATAGAATCATTGTGAGAATAAAGACTAAGAGAGACTCATAACT
>NW_013623195.1:235-528 GCF_000695525.1 Brassica oleracea var. oleracea
TTGGACTAAAGGTGCTTTAGCTTTCCAGCCTGTTCCAGCCTGGCACCGCGCGCCCCTTATCCTTTCAACGGTCTGATCCTCTCCACTAAGCCCTCAAGGTAACATCTACTTGTTACCGTTTCACTCGGTTGAGGTTAGGTAACTTTTGGTCGAGGCATTTGGTATGGACGGTACGGCCATGTACGGCCTTGTACGGACGTCCGTACCATGCTTGCCCAAAGTCCCCTCATTCTCTTCCTCCTCTTCTCTTCCACTTCTTATCTCTTCATGTTCATATCTTCAACTCATCTCAA
>NW_013623195.1:584-746 GCF_000695525.1 Brassica oleracea var. oleracea
CCTCATTAAAAACCTCACTAAGGAAAACCCATTGGGACAAAACCTTAATGAGGGAAAAAGAGTAAAGATCTCATGACTAAGAGGATCGGCTGCTTCTCTTCCCAAGATCAATGAAGCCCAATCTAATATGAATGGACTCCATTGTCTTTTGCCTTGCAGCCT
>NW_013623196.1:0-374 GCF_000695525.1 Brassica oleracea var. oleracea
TCTTTTGGAACTTATTGGTCTATCTTGTATAGACACTGTAGCAACTTAATTGTGTCTCTTAGGACATCAAATTCGTGGTGCTAAACTGGTATGACTTAGTCATTCTTTTCTTTTCGGGTCAATGTGTCTGGCATCTAGTTCTGCTAGCTTTTGTATCATTTGATCACATTCTTTGGACGTCTTAAATCATATTTTCTAGTCTGAGGATCTTGCCAAGACAATGATGGTAAATACCATTCTATTTCTCTTATTCTCTTTTACCAGCTTATTTCTTTCTCCCCCCTGATGTTAGATAGTCGGATTCATCAGTCATGCGATCCGTGTACCTGGCCATAATTAGATCACCCATATTTGGCACAAGGTCTCTTAAAAAA
>NW_013623196.1:459-746 GCF_000695525.1 Brassica oleracea var. oleracea
TGACCCGTATTCATTCTGAGATGGGATTATCTATGCTCACTTATATGGCCTGATGCATATTAACCTTACACATGTAAATCATTGTGTCCCCAAACATTAGGTAGTGGCCTTTGTAGTATAAAGAATTCGGCCAAGTCTTACTATGGTCATAGACCATGTCACACGGATTTGTAGTATGTTCATGGATCACAGTTTGTCCTCACTCCCCCTCATGGACATACTCTAATCACGTGGTACTTAGGACAATAGAGCCTAATGAGTTTCCCTTGTGTACATGTTACACAACG
>NW_013623197.1:0-199 GCF_000695525.1 Brassica oleracea var. oleracea
TGTAGTTTTTCCATTTTTTATGTTGTATGTTTACATTTTATTTTTTTTAAACAAAAATGTAAAATGATAATCTTACATATGTTTAATGTAGTATTTCCATTTTTTATGTTATATGTTTACTTATACTTATTATTTTCAAAATTATATAATGCTTTTTGTTTTTTTTTTATAAAACGGTAATGTTACATTATGGAGATAA
>NW_013623197.1:377-482 GCF_000695525.1 Brassica oleracea var. oleracea
AGAAGTTTTTTTGCTGATGTGGACGCTCTATGGAACCTCAAAAGGTTTCTTTTATTATTATAGATTATTTTCGAAATTATATATAATGTTTTTTTTCTACAAAAT
>NW_013623197.1:525-746 GCF_000695525.1 Brassica oleracea var. oleracea
AAATGTAAAATGGTAATCTTACATATGTTTAATGTAGTTTTTCCATTTTTTATGTTGTATGTTTACATTTTATTTTTTTAAAATAAAAATGTAAAATGGTAATCTTACATATGTTTAATGTAGTATTTCCATTTTTTATGTTGTAAAACTATATTTTATGCTATATGTCATCTATCGGGAGAAGTTTTTTTGCTGATGTGGACGTTCTATGGAGCCTCAAA
>NW_013623198.1:0-746 GCF_000695525.1 Brassica oleracea var. oleracea
TATAAAAGATGTCCAAGTCGAAAGTTTTGTATGGAGAAACATCATCTTTAGGCATGGAGTCCCTTACGAAATCGTAACCGATAACGGATCTCAGTTTATCTCCACCAGGTTCGAGGCATTCTGCGAAAAATAGAAGATACGACTTAACAAGTCGACGCCCAGGTATCCGCAGAGTAACGGACAAGCTGAAACGATTAATAAAACCATTCTGGACGGACTGAAGAAACGCTTAGAGGCTAAACAGGGCAGGTGGGCCGACGAACTCGAGGGAGTCCTCTGGTCCCACCGAACCACCCCGAGGCGAGCAACGGGAGAAACCCCTTTCGCTCTGGTGTACGGAACGGAATGCATGATTCCCACAGAAGTAGAATTCTCCGGTGTTCGAAGAAGATTACTTCCCGAACGAGAGGAGCTCAATAACGTGAGATCGAGCGTTCATCCGAATCCAAAATTACCAACACGCAGCCGCAAAGTACTACAATTCCAACGTACGGAATCACAGATTTAATCAAGGAGATCTGGTCCTTCGCAAAGTCTTCCAAAACACTGCTGAACGAAACGCGGGAAAACTTGGAGCAAACTGGGAAGGACCCTATAAAATCAAAGTACTACAATTCCAACGTACGGAATCACAGATTTACTCAAGGAGATCTGGTCGTTCGCTACGTAGCGACCAAGATGAGCTTCGGCTTGGGCTCAGTCGCTACGTAGCGACCGAGATTTGGCTCGAGCTCGGTCGCTACGTA
>NW_013623199.1:0-745 GCF_000695525.1 Brassica oleracea var. oleracea
GATGAAGTCTTTGCTCCCGTGGCTCGTCTTGAAACAATAAGACTCCTGATAGCTCTTGCCGCAGCAGAAAAGTGGGAAATACATCACATGGATGTAAAGACAGCTTTCTTGCATGGCGAGTTGATTGAAGAAGTTTATGTAACGCAACCGGAAGGGTTTGTGAAGAAAGGCGAGGAACACAAAGTCTATAAACTGAAGAAAGCTTTGTACGGTCTGCGACAAGCTCCTAGAGCATGGAACACGAAGCTGAATCAGATACTGAAAGAGTTAAAGTTCGTAAAATGCACTAAGGAGAGCTCAGTCTATCGCAAAGAAGAAAGAGGAGATCTTCTCATCGTGGCTACCTATGTAGATGATCTATTCATCACGGGAAACTCAATGAAAGCAATTAAGAAGTTCAAGGCATCGATGTCTGAGAAGTTTGAGATGTCAGATTTAGGTTTGTTAACCTATTATCTCGGCATAGAGGTGAAACAGAGCAAGGAAGGCATTGTGATCAAGCAAGAAGCATATGCTCGACGCATATTAGAGGAAGCAAATATGAGTGACTGCAACTCGGTAAGCATACCAATGGAGTTTGGTGTGCATTTCTCAAAAGCATTGAATGAACCTGAGATTGACGCAAGCGACTATAGAAGAAAGATAGGTTGCTTGAGATACCTGATGCATACGAGACCTGACATGGCGTTTAGTGTTGGGATATTAAGCAGGTTTATGCATTCACCGAGAGAGTCACATGGAAAGG
>NW_013623200.1:0-745 GCF_000695525.1 Brassica oleracea var. oleracea
TTTTTGTGATATAAACTTAAAAAAATGCTATTTTGGAGATTTGCCCTATATGATATTGTATAAAATACTTTTAAACTATTCGAAATGGATTAAATTTATATCACATCATCATTTTTCATAGTTATTTTGTTAAAATTAAATTATCATAAAATTATATTCATGATTCAGGTGGGTCCATATTTGGTAAAAACTAAAACCATAGAAACTCAAATATTGTATATATTATCGTTTAAGTTTCTGGTCAATTGTTCTTTCCTGTTGTGATTCATATATTAAGATGTTGCTGACTCTGAAGAAACGAGGATGAATATGAATAAAAATAATTTTCAATTTCTACTGTATAATTAAACCCTCCATATAATTAACCGCAATTGATTAAATTGAGTTAATTAGTTTAATAAACCCCAAAAACCCTCTTCTTAAAAAACCTCTAAACCGTACAAAACCCCGGCATGCTTCTCCGGCCCATCCTCAACAAAATACAAATCCCTCATCCTACGAAACGCCTGCCACGTCAGCAAGCTATCCGAACCGGCCTGATGGCATTTCCCAACTTCCCGGTTTACCTCAAGCGACCGAGCCACCCGGTCCAAACCGCCAAACAGCCTCCGCTCACAAAACCTCATCATATGCTTCACGTCGTACACTCTCTCCCCGAAAAACGCCCTGAACAGCCGTAGAAACTCCCCCAACGACCCCGGAAGCTCCCGGCGCGTGAGGATCTTCACCAGGTAACCGAAATCGT
>NW_013623201.1:0-745 GCF_000695525.1 Brassica oleracea var. oleracea
AGTTGAAGCCTCAAAAGCGCTTCATAATGATCGACGGAAAGGGAAAGACCATGCTCGCAGCTTAGGATCAGGATCCCAATAAGATGCTGAATGGCAAGGGGAGTCAACTGACTTATCGCAACTTTGAAACGGCCCAACACTCGGACGAGAATTTCGGGTATTGGGAACCATAGGCAACAACGCACCACGAACGCCTCGTAGCAAGTGAAGTAACCCTCTGGGGCCTGTTAGCACATTCCCCACGGTGAGGAACCCAGAACTCCACAGCATCCGGGATATGGTAGAACGATCGCATGATCGCGAGAAACTCGTCGGTACTCCTGCTTGCATCCCCTTTCTCGACTCATGATCCTACGATGCATGATCCTAATGGGCTGGGGGGCTAACTGTTGGGGTCAAAAACGGTTACGACGGAATTACCACCCGAAAATCCTCGGAGATCGTATTTCCAAAAGAGATAGTAAAAAGGAAGATGTAACTTTCGTAAAATATAACCAAACACGAAGTTTTTACGAAGAAGTATCCTTGAAGATTCAAACCAAACTAACCAAGCTCGACCGTTGCGTAATTACCACGCATACACGCTATCCGGTCGCTACGTAGCAACCAAGTCCGAGCCAAAGTTCGGTCGCTACGAAGCGACCGAGCTCGAGTCAAAGCTCGGTCGCTACGTAGCGACCGAGCGCTCGTCCAAGTTTGGTCGCTACGTAGCGACCGAGCGATCGTCCCGCTCGGTCACTGCGTA
>NW_013623202.1:0-745 GCF_000695525.1 Brassica oleracea var. oleracea
AAAAAAACAAAAAACATTATATATAATTTCGAAAATAATAAATATATTAAAGCATACAACATAAAAAATGAAAATACTACATTAAACATATGTAAGATTACCATTTTACATTTAAAAATAACAATAATATGTAAACATACAACATAAAAAATGGAAAAACTACATTAAACATATGTAAGATTACCATTTTTCACTAAAAAAGAGACGGCTTATCTCCATAATGTAACAATACTATTTTGTAAAAAAAACATTATATATAATTTCGAAAATAATAAATAATATGTAAACATACAACATAAAAAATGGAAATACTACATTAAACATATGTAAGATTACCATTTTACATTTAAAAATAACAATAATATGTAAACATACAACATAAAAAAATGGAAAAACTACATTAAACATATGTAAAATTATCATTTTTCACTAAAAAAAGGGGCTTATCTCCATAATGTAACATTACCATTTTATATAAAAAAACATAAATATAACTATTTGACTATTTGTCCAAGTTCGTCTATTAAACATTGCCGTTTTACACTAAAAATGGAAAAAAACATTAACATTTAAACATCTATCTTAAAATATAAAATATAGATATCTATACTAATAAAAGGGACTTTTTGAGGCTTCATAAAGCGTCCACATCAGCAAAAAAAACTTCTCCCGAAAGATGACACGTGACATAAATTATAGTATTACATTTTAATATTACTAATTTTCGAAAATTATAAATAATATG